>NW_028154126.1:0-19240 GCF_964211835.1 Anser anser
TTCTTCTTCTTCTTCTTCTTCTTCTTCTTTCCTTCTTCTTCTTCTTCTTCTTTTCTTCTTTTCCTTTAAATTCTTCAAATTCTTCATATTCCTAAAAATCTCCTTCAATTTCATCGGCCTGTACTACTACTACTACTACTACTACCACTACTCTTCTTCTTCTTCTTCTTCATCTTCTTCTTCTTCTTCTTCTTCTTCTTCTTCTTCTTCTTCTTCTTCTTCTTCTTCTTCTTCTTCTTCTCCTTCTTCTCCTTCTTCTTCTTCTTCTTCTTCTTCTTCTTCTTCTTCTCTGCTCCTTTTCCTTTAAATTCTTCAAGTTCTTCGTATTCTTAAAAATCTCCTTCACTTTCATCGGCCTGTACTCTTCTTCTTCTTCTTCTTCTTCTTCTTCTGCTTCTGCTTCTTCTACTTCTTCTTCTTCTTCTACGTCTTCTTCTTCTTTTCTTCTTTTCCTTTAAATTCTTCAAATTCTTCATATTCCTAAAAATCTCCTTCAATTTCATCGGCGTGTTCTCTTCTTCTGCTTCTTCTTCTTCTTCTTCTTCTTCTTCTTTTTCTTCTTCTTCTTTCCTTCTTCTTCTTCTTCTTCTTTTCTTCTCTGGAGTCACTGCACTGCATCCCCAGTGGTGCCACTGCACTCTCTGGACTCACTGCAGTGCATCCCCAGTGGTGCCAGTGCACTCTCTGAAGTCACTGCGCTGCATCCCCAGTGGTGCCAGTGCACTCTCTGGACTCACTGCACTGCATCCCCAGTGGTGCCAGTGCACTCTCTGGACTCACTGCACTGCATCCCCAGTGGTGCCAGTGCACTCTCTGGACTCACTGCACTGCATCCCCAGTGGTGCCAGTGCACTCTCTGGACTCACTGCACTGCATCCCCAGTGGTGCCAGTGCAGTCTCTGGAGTCACTGCAGTGCATGCCCAGTGGTGCCAGTGCAATCTCTGGACTCACCGGGGTACATCCCCAGTGGTGCCAGTGCACTCTATGGACTCACTGCACTGCATCCCCAGTGGTGCCAGTGTACTCTCTGGAGTCACTGCAGTGCATCCCCAGTGGTGCCAGTGCACTCTCTGGACTCACTGCAGTGCATTCCGAGTGGTGCCAGTGCACTCTATGGACTCACTGCAGTGCATCCTCAGTGGTGCCAGTGCACTCTCTGGACTCACTGCACTGCATCCCCAGTGGTGCCAGTGCTCTCTCTGGACTCACTGCACTGCATCCCCAGTGGTGCCAGTGCACTCTCTGGACTCACTGCACTGCATCCGCAGAGGTGCCAGTGCACTCTCTGGACTCACTGCACTGCATCCCCAGTGGTGCCAGTGCACTCTCTGGACTCACTGCACTGCATCCCCAGTGGTGCCAGTGCACTCTCTGGAGTCACTGCAGTGCATCCCCAGTGGTGCCAGTGCACTCTCTGGAGTCACTGCACTGCATCCCCAGTGGTGCCAGTGCACTCTCTGGACTCACTGCAGTGCATCCCCTGTGGTGCCAGTGCACTCTCTGGACTCACTGCACTGCATCCAGAGTGGTGCCAGTGCACTCTCTGGACTCACTGCACTGCATCCCCACTGCTGCCAGGGCACTCTCTGGACTCACTGCACTGCATCCCCAGTGGTGCCAGTGCACTCTCTGGACTCACTGCACTGCATCCGCAGTGGTGCCAGTGCACTCTCTGGATTCACTGCACTGCATCCACAGTGGTGCCAGTGCACTCTCTGGAGTTACTGCAGTGCATCCCCAGTGGTGCCAGTGGACTCTCTGGACTCACTGCAGTGCATCCCCAGTGGTGCCAGTGCACTCTCTGGACTCACTGCAGTGCATCCTCAGTGGTGCCAGTGCACTCTCTGGATTCACTGCACTGCATCCGCAGTGGTGCCAGTGCACTCTCTGGAGTCACTGCAGTGCATCCCCAGTGGTGCCAGAGCACTCTCTGGACTCACTGCACTGCATCCCCATTGGTGCCAGTGCACTCTCTGGACTCACTGCAGTGCATACCCATTCGTGCCAGTGCAATCTCTGGACTCACTGCAGTGCATCCCCAGTGGTGCCAGTGCACTCTCTGGACTCACTGCAGTGCATCCCCAGTGGTGCCAGTGCACTCTCTGGACTCACTGCCCTGCATCCCCAGTGGTGCCAGTGCACTCTCTGGATTCACTGCACTGCATCCCCAGTGGTGCCAGTGCACTCTCTGGGCTCACTGCACTGCATGCCCAGTGGTGCCAGTGCACTCTCTGGATTCACTGCACTGCATCCCCAGTGGTGACAGAGCCCTCACTGGACCCACTGCACTGCATCCCCAGTGGTGCCAGTGCACTCTCTGGATTCATTGCACTGCATCCCCAGTGGTGCCAGTGCACTCTCTGGACTCACTGCAGTGCATCGCCAGTGGTGCCAGTGCACTCTCTGGACTCAATGCAATGCATCCCTAGTGTTGCCAGTGCACTGTCTGGACTCACTGCACTGCATCCCCAATGGTGCCAGTGCACTCTCTGGACTCACTGCACAGCATCCCCAGTGGTGCCAGTGCAGTCTCTGGACTCAATGCAGTGCATCCCCAGTGGTGCCAGTGCACTCTCTGGACTCACTGCGCTGCATCACCAGTGGCGCCAGCGCACTCTCTGGACTCACTGCACTGCATCCCCAGTGGTGCCTGTGCACTCTCTGGACTCAATGCAGTGCATTCCGAGGAGTGCCAGTGCACTCTCTGGACTCACTGCAGTGCGTCCCCAGTGGTGCCAGTGCACTCTCTCT
This sequence comes from Anser anser, assembly GCF_964211835.1. Classification (NCBI taxonomy): domain Eukaryota; kingdom Metazoa; phylum Chordata; class Aves; order Anseriformes; family Anatidae; genus Anser; species Anser anser. The sequence goes on from NW_028154126.1 coordinate 2,753, forward strand.
ACTCACTGCCCTGCATCCCCAGAGGTGCCAGCGAACTGTCTGGACTCACTGCACTGCATCCCCAGTGGTGCCAGCGCACTCTCTGGAGTCACTGCACTGCATCGCCAAGGTGCCAGTGCACTCTCTGGACTCACTGCTCTGCTCCAGCCGCACCAGCCGCTCCAGCGTCGGCAGCCGCTCCAGCCTCGGCAGCCCCTCCAGCCGCTCCAGCCGCGGCAGCCGCTCCAGCCGCTCCAGACGCGGCAGCCGCTGCAGCCGCTCCAGATGCGGCAGTCGCTCCTGCCGCGGTAGCCGCGGCAGCCGCTCCAGCCGCTCCATCCGCTCCAGCCGCTCCAGCCGCGGCAACTGCTCCAGCCGCTCCAGCCGCTCCAGCCGCGGTAGCATCCCCAGCCCCGTTAGCCGCTCCAGCCGCGACAGCCGCTCCAGCCGCGGCAGCCGCTCCCACTCCTGTGTCTGCATCACCAGTGGACGGCTCTCCACTGGGGATGCACTGCAGTGAGTCCAGAAAGTGCACTGGCACCATTGGGGATGCAGTGCAGTGAGTCCAGAGAGTGCTCTGGCACCTTGGGGATGCAGTGCAGTGAGTCCAGAGAGTGCACTGGCACCATGGGGATGCAGTGCAGTGAGTCCAGAAATTGCACTGGCACCTTGGGGATGCAGTGCAGTGAGTCCAGAGAGTGCACTGGCACCACTGGGGATGCAGTGCAGTGAGTCCACAGAGTGCACTGGCAGCACTGGGTATGCAGTGCAGTGACTCTAGAGAGGGAAGTGGCACCACTATGGAGTCTATGGACTCACTGCACTGCATCCCCAGTGGTGCCAGTGCACTCTCTGGACTCACTGCACGGCATCCCCAGTGGTGCCAGTGCACTCTCTGGACTCACTGCACTGCATCCCCAGTGGTGCCAGTGCACTCTCTGGACTCACTGCAGTGCATTCCGAGGAGTGCCAGTGCACTCTCTGGACTCACTGCTCTGCTCCAGCCGCACCAGCCGCGGCAGCCGCTCCAGACGCTCCAGCCGCGGCAGCCGCTCCAGACGCTCCAGCCGCGGCAGCCGCTCCAGACGCGGCAACCGAGGCAGCCGCTCCTGCCGCGGTAGCCGCTCCAGCCGCTCCAGCCGCGGCAGCCGCTCCAGCCGCTCCAGCAGCGGCAACTGCTCCAGCCGCTCCAGCCGCTCCAGCCGCGGTAGCCTCTCCAGCCGCGTTAGCGGCTGCCGCGGCTGGAGCGGCTGGAGCGGCTGCCGCGGATGGAGCGGCTGCCGCGGCTACCGCGGCAGGAGCGGCTGCCGCGGCTGGAGCGGCTGCGGCGGCTGGAGCGGCTGGAGCGGCTGCCGCGGCTGGAGCGGCTGGAGGGGCTGCCGAGGCTGGAGCGTCTGCCGAGGCTGGAGCGGCTGGTACGGCTGGAGCAGAGCAGTGAGTCCAGAGAGTGCACTGGCACCACTGGGGATGCAGTGCAGTGAGCCCGTAGAGTGCACTGGCACCACTGGGGATGCACTGCAGTGAGTCCAGAGAGTGCACTGGCACCACTGGGGATGCAGTGCAGTGACTCCAGAGAGTGCGCTGGCACCACTGGGGATGCAGTGCAGTGAGTCCAGAGAGTTCGCTGGCACCACTGGGGATGCAGTGCAGTGAGTCCAGAGAGTGCACTGGCACCACTTTGGATGCATTGCAGTGAGTCCAGAGAGTGCACTGGCACCACTGGGGATGCAGTGCAGTGAGTCCAGAGAGTGCACTGGTACCACTGGGGATGCACTGCAGTGAGTCCAGAGAGTGCACTGGCACCACTGGGGATGCAGTGCAGTGAGTCCAGAGAGTGCACTGGCACCACTGGGGATGCAGTGCAGTGAGTCCAGAGAGTGCACTGGCACCACTGCGGATGCAGTGCAGTGAGTCCAGAGAGTGCACTGGTACCACTGGGGATGCACTGCAGTGAGTCCAGAGAGTGCACTGGCACCACTCGGGATGCAGGGCAGTGAGTCCAGAGAGTGCACTGGCACCACTGGGGATGCAGGGCAGTGAGTCCAGAGAGTGAACTGGCACCTTGGGTATGTAGAGCAGTGAGTCCAGAGAGTGCACTGGCACCACTGGGGATGCAGTGCAGTGAGTCCAGAGAGTGAACTGGCACCTTGGGTATGTAGTGCAGTGAGTCCAGAGAGTGCACTGGCACCATGGGGATGCAGGGCAGTGAGTCCAGAGAGTGCGCTGGCACCTCTGGGGATGCAGTGCAGTGAGTCCAGAGAGTGAACTGGCACCTTGGGTATGTAGTGCAGTGAGTCCACAGAGTGCACTGGCACCATGGGGATGCAGTGCAGTGAGTCCAGAGAGTGCGCTGGCACCACTGGGGATGCAGTGCAGTGAGTCCACAGAGTGCACTGGCACCACTGGGGATGCACTGCAGTGAGTCCAGAGAGTGCACTGGCACCACTGGTGATGCAGTGCAGTGAGTCCACAGAGTGCACTGGCACCACTGGGGATGCAGTGCAGTGAGTCCAGAGAGTGCACTGGCACCACTGGGGATGCAGTACAGAGAGTCCACAGAGTGCACTGGCACCACTGGGGATGCACTGCAGTGAGTCCAGAGAGTGCACTGGCACCACTGGGGATGCACTGCAGTGAGTCCAGAGAGTGCACTGGCACCACTGGTGATGCAGTGCAGTGAGTCCAGAGAGTGCACTGGCACCACTGGGGATGCAGTGCAGTGAATCCAGAGAGTGCACTGTCACCGCTGGGGATTCACTGCAGTGAGTGCAGAGAGGGCACTGGCACCACTGGGAATGCAGTGCAGTGACTCCAGAGGGTGCGCTGGCACCACTGGGGACTGTTTTGCAAAGAAAAGCGTTTTATTGTTGCTATTCACAGCTTCCATTATTCACAGGTTTTTGAATGCTAACATTGCTCAGGAAAAGATCTGATATTTGTAGGGGTACCGTCATTCCTAGTTATTTGTTTTTACATTGTCCTTGCATTTATTACCATATAATTTCAAGTCTAAGTTTGTGGTTTAAGTTATAATAAGGAAAAAAGCAGTAGTTGAGGTAATCAGGTTAAAGATTATAGATGGAGAGGAACTTGGCGTTAGATACTAAAAACAGGATGGCAGTTAGCCTTGCCTTAGAAAAATTAAAATGGTTGACTAAACTTTTTTTCCCAAAACGTTGTGTTGACCAGCCAATTTGTTTTTGGCGGTATTAAAGCTGTCTGCAATAAGTTTTTCTGTTTTGGATTGTAGCTAGTTCCTCTAGGTGCTCCCGCAGAATAGTATTTTTACTATACCTATATATACTTTATATATTTACTATACCTATATATACCTAATGCCTTTCTTAGAAACAAACAAACAAAATCTCTTTTTAAATATAACTTTCTTGCAGTTGTTAATGATGGAATTGCTCCGCCACAAAGGATTCTTTTTCCACCGGAGACGATATGTATGGATTGGCAAGAAACACAAAGTGTTGGAGTTGGCCTGTACAATCTTGGCAACACACGTTTTCTTAATGCTACTCTACAGTGTTTGACCTACACCCCCCACTTGCCAATTACATGCTTTCTCTTGAGCACAGCCAGTCATGTGAGTACTTTCTAACAGTATTTTAAATCTGTTGGATAGCTCTGAAGGTGAAGAACAGCAGTGATTCTGTGAGACAAAGTTACTTGCCTGATTTTACCTGTGGAAGCTGGCTTTGAGCATTTTATTAGCAGTGGGCTCAGAATAGCATATGGAGTGCGTTTAATGCACCATGTGTGTTTTTTGTTTGTTTTTTTAAAAGGATCTTTTCTTGCTTCATGGGAATAATGAAGTGCATTGGACAGGAATGCATTTAATGAACATTTGGCATTTGGGCTATTTGGGCTTCCTGCTGCTAGAAAGGCAATAAAATTTAGGATGTTGGCATCATAGGTCTTTAGTCCTCACAGCCTAGGTTCCATAATGCACTACAATAAATGGTCTGTTCGTTGTTGAACCAATTAAAAAAAACAGAAGCAAACAAAAACAAAACCTAGAAAGCAATATGAGCTGTTATGAACATGACTAGATTTTTTTGTGGGACTGTATTAAAATCTAGACTGATTTTGTTCTAAATAAAATGTTGTACTATAAACTAAATGTTGTACTAAACGTGTATGCTTTTTAGGCTGGTATCTTTGTATCGATACCTAGAAATTTAACTGTTTTCTTCCTGTATATAGAAATTGTTTCAGTTAAGAATCCTGTTGAAAAAAGGAGGGCAGAAGTACTATTACATACATTACTTTAGTTTTTCCTTTCTCCCAAAGGACTCGTAGCTCTGTATCATGAAGCTCAACTGACAGCACTGTGCTGAAAATAACCCACATTCTCTTAATGCTGTATCATCAATGTCAAATATTCTTTCCTCATATATTTTGCAGCCTGTGGAGTTCACATTCCTGTCAGCCTTCACAAACGTGACTTTGCAGTAGTCTTTTAGATTTCTCATCACAAAATGCACTTGAACACAAGCTTAATGGATATTTTTATTCTATAAAGTTGTGTGAAATGAAATGTTACGAGACTGTTGGGACAAGGAGACTTATCTATAGTTTAAATGTTACTTATATGTTTGTTTGTAGTTATGTCTGTTTCGCTAGACTGGGATGCTTTCTTCTTTCACTCTTCAGGTCGTGAACAAGATTTTTGCATGATGTGCACGATGGAGACTCACATTAACCAGGCCCTGCGTTGCACTGTTGATGCCATCGAGCCTACGCGTGTTATCAATAACCTCAGTCGTAAGTGGCTTCAGATGTGTTTCTTTTTCAGTATCTTGTAATCTTCAAATAATTATTTGATGTGTATAAATGGTTTTAACACTGTAAAGAAGAGAGATTTTAGAAATACGAGAATTATTTCATTTTTAAATGAGGTAAATACTATCATCTTCTTATTTAGGAATAGGACAACATTTCCATTTTGGCAGTCAAGAAGACGCACACGAGTTCTTGCGCTATACTGTCGATGCTATGCAGGAAGCGTGCTTGAATGGAAGCACCAAGTCAGCATAAACAAATTCACTTTTATACGTTCTCTAGCACCTTGTAGTCCTTTATTTACTATCAAAACTGAAAGTCTACGTCATCCTTGGTTTTCATAAAACTCTTTGAAGAGTTAACTGTGTGCCTTAAATCTTCTGAGGTCTGATTATAATTTATTTCCAGATTGGACAGATCTTCTCAAGCTACCACCATCATTCATCAAATATTTGGAGGATTTCTAAGATCAAGAGGTACTTTAAAAAATATTCCTGTCCTTAGAACTGATCTGTGTCTTTTGTCGGTAGTAAAGCAGTCTGCAGTTTGTCTAAAGTAGTATCTATCGACAACTTGAATTTGGACAGTTAGTCTCCTCCACGTATTGTTAAGCATTTATATTTTGCTTCCACTGAAGTGCTTGAATTGCAAAGCAGTTTCGGATACGTATGAGGCATTTCTTGATATCACTTTGGATATAAAGGTAGGATGTTTTGTAAATATAATTCATGATGTTTAAGTACATGTATAACTTTCTAAATTAAACTTGTTTAACTTAAAAAACCAAACCACATACAATGTTAAAATATAAGAGCTTGGTGGTGGTTAGAAAGTGGATTGGACTTTGTCCTTCTGTGGAACCCCTGTAAATAGTCTCCGCATAAGGAGACAGCTCCACGTAAGGACACAGTTCAAGAGCTGTGCAAGACGCTGCTTAGTGAGCCAGCACAGGCTGCTAACATTAATTACCACAGAGCCAGCTCACATTCTCAACTCACAGGAACCTGCTGCTGCCTTCCACTCCAAATCATTCTCCATAGCTCCTTGCTTCAGCTCACCACTACTACAAAATGAAGCAACAACAACAACAACAACAACAACAACAAAGCTGCGTCTCCTTATTTCTAAATGAAGTTAAAAGATAACTTATGCTCTAAGTCATGCAATACATAAAACTAATATCTAGTATTAAGACATAATTAGTAATAATCTTACTCGCTACATTTGTAGCAATTCTCTCCATCCAGCTCTTCAGGTTTCACAAATAGTTCTAGAGCTCTGGTAACAGATGAAACCGCCTAGAGGAGCGAGAGAGAAGAGCGTAAAGTCACTGTAAATTCAAAATTCCAGAGATGCACTAGGAGTTTATAAGAGAATCTGACTAATACATACGTAAGCGATCTACTGGTAAGGTATTTAGGGTTAGGGGTTTAAGGTCTCAATTTTTGTTTGTTTTTAAGGTTAGGGGCTCCAGGGTTAGGGCCTTGAGAGTCTTAATTTTTTGGGTTAGGGTTTAGAGGGTCTTAATTTTTAGGGTTAGGGGTTTTAGGCGTAGGTCTTCAGGGCTTTAGTGTGGTAAATTTTATTGGGTTAGGGCTGAAAGGGTTTTTAGGGTTAGGGTTTCTAGAGTTTTTTGGGGTGGGGGTTAGGGTTAGATGCGTGGGTGCCGTAGGGTTAGGGGTTAGGCCTAATATTAGGGCGGAAGGCCAAATTAAGAGGGTGGGAGACCCCCAAAATTGAAGGGTTGAAGCCCCAAGTTAGGGGAAGGAACCTCAAAGTTGTGGGGTCCCCCAAAATTGGGCAGAAGAACTATTAATATTGGGGGAAACCCGAAAAAAGGAGGGTGGGGGACTCTAAAATTGGGGGGGACCCCCAAAAGTGGTCAGGTCCCCCCAAATTAGGGGAGGAACCCCCAAGATTGGGTGGGTGAACCCCCAAATTGGGGGGAAGAACACTTAAAATGGAAGCGTGAAATTCCAGAATTGAATGTGGACCCCCCAAGAACTGGGGAGGAATCCCCAAAATTCGGGGGGACCCTCAAAATTGGGGTTAAAGCCCCAGATGTCGGGGAGTGAAGCCCCAAATTAAGGGATGGAACCTCAAAAATGTGGTGAGAACCCCAACATTGGGGGAAAGAACCTTAATATTAGGGTGGCAGGCCTAAAAAAGATGGTGGGGGACCCCAAAATTGTGGGGGGATTGGAAGGGGGGGGGGAATCCCCAAAATGGAGGGGGAACCCCAAAACTGGGGGGGCGAAGCACCAAATTAGGGAAAGGAACCGAAAATTGTGGGGAAGAACCCTGAAATGGAGAGGTGAAAACCCGAAATTGAGGGGAAAACCCCAAAACGGCGGGAAAACCTCCATAAACACAAAATGGAACGGGAAATGTAACAGAGCAAAAAACGTGGCGTCCTACGGCAAACTGCGAGGCTCAATTTTCCGGGGAGTGCTGGGAAATGTAGTTCTTGGGAACTGGGTTTCCGGGAGGCCGTGTTGCCTTCCCAGAGCATGTCGGGAGGTGCAGTTCTCGAGAAGCCGCTTACCGGGCAGCCATATTGGGAGTCCGGGGAATGCCGGGAGATGTAGTCTTCCGGCACTGGGCTTCCGGGAGGCCATATTGGTTTCCCAGAGCATGCCGGGGTATGTAGTACTCGAGGGCACTGGGCTTCCGGGAGGCCATGTTGTTTTCCCAGAGCATGCCGGGAGATGTAGTTTTCCGGCACTGGACTTCCGGGAGGCCATATTGTTTTCCCAGAGCATGCCGGGAGATGTAGTTCTCGGACACTGAGCTTCCGGGAGGCCATGTTTTTTTCCTAGAACATGCTGGGAGATGTAGTCTTCCGGCACTGGACTTCCGGGAGGCCATATTGGTTTCCCAGAGCATGCCGGGATATGTAGTTTTCCGGCACTGGACTTCCGGGAGGCCATATTGTTTTCCCAGGGCATGCCGGGAGATGTAGTACTCGGGGGCACTGGGCTTCCGGGAAGCCATGTTGTTTTCCCAGAGCATGCCGGGAGATGTAGTTTTCCGGCACTGGACTTCCGGGAGGCCATATTGTTTTCCCAGAGCATGCCGGGAGATGTAGTCTTCCGGCACTGGGCGTTTTTTGCTAATAATAATTTTTGTACTAATAACATAGGCTCAGGCAAGGATCTCAGTGAGGTAGCATTTTTATTCACGAGTGCAATGGCAGGTGTCCCACAAGCCACGTACTAGTTTATACAGTTTAACACAGTTTATATAAATTTTTTTTTTCCCTCTCGGTGACCAGGACCCTCCCCAGTTTCCCAATTGACCGGGTAATCCAGGTTCACAATCTATCTGGTTCTTCACAGAAAATACACAGCTGCTGGCCTGTTACAAGTCAATTTTCTTTTTTTCTTGACTGTTTTCCTCTTTGAGGTGGTAATGTTTCTTACACCGTGATTTCCACCCAATTGCTCTAAGGATTCTGGTTGTCTGCATTTTACAAGGTTGTCTGTGAAGCTTTCTTATCACTGCACGCATATCTCAGTACCACCTTCCTTCCCTCTAAACGATGTAACTCTGTGCAAAAACATTTTTATTCCCACAACCTTGATCCCCTTACCCTAAAATCCTTATTCCCTTTAACCCTAACAACTCTAACCACAACCCTAACCCTTCATATCAACCCCCCAACGCTAATGACACTGACTAATGATCCAAACCCCAAACTGCCCCTAACCCCAGGCAACTGACAAAGAAACTGACACATAGCTGAAAACTACAAAAAAGGCAAAACCCTGGATACACACCCCAAATCACAAACACGTGACCAAAATGCTACAGAAAAGCCCCAGACGCAGGCCCCAAGCACTACAGCTAGGCCCCAGAAGCTCAAGACACATCCCAAAGCCAAAATGCAAGCCCCAAACGCTACAGAAAAGCCCCCAAACACCAGACGCAGGCTGCAGAAGTCTACAAGCAGGCCCCAACCACACCCGGATGCAGACCCCAACTGTCCACAAGCAGCTCCCAACCCCCCCCCATGAACTGGACCCCACCCCACCCAGATGCAGGCCCCAGCCCCAGCCCCCACGCCCCAGACTCTGGCCCCAAAGGTGTACAACCAGCTCCCAAATGTCCCCCTCAAAGGGAGGCTCCAAAGCCCGCCAGAAGACCCTAGAGTGTACAAGCAGCTCCCAACCCCCCCAGCACAGGCCCCAACCCCCCCCAGACACAGGCCCCAAAGGTGTCCAAGCAACTCCCCACCCTCCCCAGAGGCACACCCCAAAGGTGTACAAACAGCCCCAACCCCCCAAGACCCAGACCCCTACAGTGTACAAGCAGCTCCCACCCCCCCCCGCAAGGCAGGCCCTAACAGTGTACAAGCAGCTCCCACCCCCCCCCCAGACGCAGGCCCCACCAAAGGTGTACAAGCAGGCCCCTACAGTATACAAGCAGCTCACAACCACCCCCCCCAGAGGCAGGCCCCAACCCCCTCCAGATGCAAGCCCCAAAGGTGTACAAGCAGCTCCCAACCCCCTCCAGATGCAGATCCCTACATTGTACAAGCAGCTCCCAACACCTGCCCCCAAATTCACTTTTATACGTTCTCTAGCACCTTGTAGTCCTTTATTTACTATCAAAACTGAAAGTCTACGTCATCCGGTTTTCATAAAACTCTTTGAAGAGTTAACTGTGTGCCTTAAATCTTCTGAGGTCTGATTATAATTTATTTCCAGATTGGACAGATCTTCTCAAGCTACCACCATCATTCATCAAATATTTGGAGGATTTCTAAGATCAAGAGGTACTTTTAAAAATATTCCTGTCCTTAGAACTGATCTGTGTCTTTTGTCGGTAGTAAAGCAGTCTGCAGCTTGTCTAAAGTAGTATCTATCGACAACTTGAATTTGGACAGTTAGTCTCCTCCACGTATTGTTAAGCATTTATATTTTGCTTCCACTGAAGTGCTTGAATTGCAAAGCAGTTTCGGATACATATGAGGCATTTCTTGATATCACTTTGGATATAAAGGTAGGATGTTTTGTAAATATAATTCATGATGTTTAAGTACATGTATAACTTTCTAAATTAAACTTGTTTAACTTAAAAAACCAAACCACATACAATGTTAAAATATAAGAGCTTAAGAGAGCAGATGGAAGCATCTGCCTCGAGGGCAGGTGAGTTGGCAGAGTAAGGGAGCAGATGAGAGTACCTGTCCTAGCTGTGCTGTGGCTTTGGATGCTGCCGCGGCCTATGCTTTTCTTTTTCTTTCGCAGGTGCCTTGCACAGACTCAGAGGGGCCAAGCTGCACTCTGAAGAGCAGCACGAGAAGGGCAGGCTGGTCGTGAGTGGGGTTGGAGCGGAATGGCCAAGTTGCGCAAGGTGACTGCGAAGGGTATCCATTTTGCTTTTCAGGTGTCATGGCAGGCTCTACACAGAAGTGGCTGAGGATTTGAGAAGAGGTTACAGAGCATCAAGGAGCAGCACATGCAGTGACGGTTTCCAAACGGTATGGTTGCTTTCTCTTCTGTTCATCAGGTGCCACAGGCAAGGTGGGCTGTGACGTTAGTCTTTAGAATCGGAGCTAAGCAGGTCGCTAGAATGCCACAGGGCATCTGAGAAGGGTGTTTTAACAGAAAAAGCTTGTCTGGCATGGCAGTGCCTGATGGCAGTGTGTTTCCACAGGTGAAGAGGTGCCTGAAGCCCCATCCTGTCTAGCCTGCGCACACCTCGCTGAGAATGAAAGCCGCTTTCCAGTAATTCAGAAAGCCAAGTTACATCTCGGCCTCGAGCATCTGGGGCCTGTGCTTTTGGGCCTGTCTGTAGCATTTGGCACTTGCATTAATACTTTCTTGGCATATATTTAGGCTTTTGGGGCCAGTGACTTGGGGGGGTGTGGAGCTGCTTGTACACCTTTGGGGCTTGCATCTGGGGGGGGGGGGTTGGGAGTTGCTTGTACACCTTTGGGGACTGTGGCTGGGGGGGGGGTCAGGGCCTGCATCTGGGGGGGTTGGAAGCTGCTCCTACAATGTAGGGATCTGTATCTGTGGGGGTTGGGAGCTGCTTGTACACAGTATGGGCTTGCGTTTGGGGGCAGGTGTTGGGAGCTGCTTGTACAATGTAGGGATCTGCATCTGGAGGGGGTTGGGAGCTGCTTGTACACCTTTGGGGCTTGCATCTGGAGGGGGTTGGGGCCTGCCTCTGGGGGGGGTGGTTGTGAGCTGCTTGTATACTGTAGGGGCCTGCTTGTACACCTTTGGTGGGGCCTGCGTCTGGGGGGGGGGTGGGAGCTGCTTGTACACTGTTAGGGCCTGCCTTGCGGGGGGGGGTGGGAGCTGCTTGTACACTGTAGGGGTCTGGGTCTTGGGGGGTTGGGGCTGTTTGTACACCTTTGGGGTGTGCCTCTGGGGAGGGTGGGGAGTTGCTTGGACACCTTTGGGGCCTGTGTCTGGGGGGGGTTGGGGCCTGTGCTGGGGGGGTTGGGAGCTGCTTGTACACTCTAGGGTCTTCTGGCGGGCTTTGGAGCCTCCCTTTGAGGGGGACATTTGGGAGCTGGTTGTACACCTTTGGGGCCAGAGTCTGGGGCGTGGGGGCTGGGGCTGGGGCCTGCATCTGGGTGGGGTGGGGTCCAGTTCATGGGGGGGGGTTGGGAGCTGCTTGTGGACAGTTGGGGTCTGCATCCGGGTGTGGTTGGGGCCTGCTTGTAGACTTCTGCAGCCTGCGTCTGGTGTTTGGGGGCTTTTCTGTAGCGTTTGGGGCTTGCATTTTGGCTTTGGGATGTGTCTTGAGCTTCTGGGGCCTAGCTGTAGTGCTTGGGGCCTGCGTCTGGGGCTTTTCTGTAGCATTTTGGTCACGTGTTTGTGATTTGGGGTGTGTATCCAGGGTTTTGCCTTTTTTGTAGTTTTCAGCTATGTGTCAGTTTCTTTGTCAGTTGCCTGGGGTTAGGGGCAGTTTGGGGTTTGGATCATTAGTCAGTGTCATTAGCGTTGGGGGGTTGATATGAAGGGTTAGGGTTGTGGTTAGAGTTGTTAGGGTTAAAGGGAATAAGGATTTTAGGGTAAGGGGATCAAGGTTGTGGGAATAAAAATGTTTTTGCACAGAGTTACATCGTTTAGAGGGAAGGAAGGTGGTACTGAGATATGCTTGCAGTGATAAGAAAGCTTCACAGACAACCTTGTAAAATGCAGACAACCAGAATCCTTAGAGCAAATTAGTTATACATGGCATATTTAAACATAACATTTAGCAAATTTAGTTATACATGTATAACTTTCTAAATTAAACTTGTTTAACTTAAAAAACCAAACCACATACAATGTTAAAATATAAGAGCTTAAGAGAGCAGATGGAAGCATCTGCCTCGAGGGCAGGTGAGTTGGCAGAGTAAGGGAGCAGATGAGAGTACCTGTCCTAGCTGTGCTGTGGCTTTGGATGCTGCCGCGGCCTATGCTTTTCTTTTTCTTTCGCAGGTGCCTTGCACAGACTCAGAGGGGCCAAGCTGCACTCTGAAGAGCAGCACGAGAAGGGCAGGCTGGTCGTGAGTGGGGTTGGAGCGGAATGGCCAAGTTGCGCAAGGTGACTGCGAAGGGTATCCATTTTGCTTTTCAGGTGTCATGGCAGGCTCTACACAGAAGTGGCTGAGGATTTGAGAAGAGGTTACAGAGCATCAAGGAGCAGCACGTGCAGTGACGGTTTCCAAACGGTATGGTTGCTTTCTCTTCTGTTCATCAGGTGCCACAGGCAAGGTGGGCTGTGACGTTAGTCTTTAGAATCGGAGCTAAGCAGGTCACTAGAATGCCACAGGGCATCTGAGAAGGGTGTTTTAACAGAAAAAGCTTGTCTGGCATGGCAGTGCCTGATGGCAGTGTTTTTCCACAGGTGAAGAGGTGCCTGAAGCCCCATCCTGTCTAGCCTGCGCACACCTCGCTGAGAATGAAAGCCGCTTTCCAGTAATTCAGAAAGCCAAGTTACATCTCGGCCTCGAGCATCTGGGGCCTGTGCTTTTGGGCCTGTCTGTAGCATTTGGCACTTGCATTAATACTTTCTTGGCATATATTTAGGCTTTTGGGGCCAGTGACTTGGGGGGGTGTGGAGCTGCTTGTACACCTTTGGGGCTTGCATCTGGGGGGGGGGGTTGGGAGTTGCTTGTACACCTTTGGGGACTGTGGCTGGGGGGGGGTCAGGGCCTGCATCTGGGGGGGTTGGAAGCTGCTCCTACAATGTAGGGATCTGTATCTGTGGGGGTTGGGAGCTGCTTGTACACAGTATGGGCTTGCGTTTGGGGGCAGGTGTTGGGAGCTGCTTGTACAATGTAGGGATCTGCATCTGGAGGGGGTTGGGAGCTGCTTGTACACCTTTGGGGCTTGCATCTGGAGGGGGTTGGGGCCTGCCTCTGGGGGGGGTGGTTGTGAGCTGCTTGTATACTGTAGGGGCCTGCTTGTACACCTTTGGTGGGGCCTGCGTCTGGGGGGGGGGTGGGAGCTGCTTGTACACTGTTAGGGCCTGCCTTGCGGGGGGGGGTGGGAGCTGCTTGTACACTGTAGGGGTCTGGGTCTTGGGGGGTTGGGGCTGTTTGTACACCTTTGGGGTGTGCCTCTGGGGAGGGTGGGGAGTTGCTTGGACACCTTTGGGGCCTGTGTCTGGGGGGGGTTGGGGCCTGTGCTGGGGGGGTTGGGAGCTGCTTGTACACTCTAGGGTCTTCTGGCGGGCTTTGGAGCCTCCCTTTGAGGGGGACATTTGGGAGCTGGTTGTACACCTTTGGGGCCAGAGTCTGGGGCGTGGGGGCTGGGGCTGGGGCCTGCATCTGGGTGGGGTGGGGTCCAGTTCATGGGGGGGGGTTGGGAGCTGCTTGTGGACAGTTGGGGTCTGCATCCGGGTGTGGTTGGGGCCTGCTTGTAGACTTCTGCAGCCTGCGTCTGGTGTTTGGGGGCTTTTCTGTAGCGTTTGGGGCTTGCATTTTGGCTTTGGGATGTGTCTTGAGCTTCTGGGGCCTAGCTGTAGTGCTTGGGGCCTGCGTCTGGGGCTTTTCTGTAGCATTTTGGTCACGTGTTTGTGATTTGGGGTGTGTATCCAGGGTTTTGCCTTTTTTGTAGTTTTCAGCTATGTGTCAGTTTCTTTGTCAGTTGCCTGGGGTTAGGGGCAGTTTGGGGTTTGGATCATTAGTCAGTGTCATTAGCGTTGGGGGGTTGATATGAAGGGTTAGGGTTGTGGTTAGAGTTGTTAGGGTTAAAGGGAATAAGGATTTTAGGGTAAGGGGATCAAGGTTGTGGGAATAAAAATGTTTTTGCACAGAGTTACATCGTTTAGAGGGAAGGAAGGTGGTACTGAGATATGCGTGCAGTGATAAGAAAGCTTCACAGACAACCTTGTAAAATGCAGACAACCAGAATCCTTAGAGCAATTGGGTGGAAATCACGGTGTAAGAAACATTACCACCTCAAAGAGGAAAACAGTCAAGAAAAAAAGAAAATTGACTTGTAACAGGCCAGCAGCTGTGTATTTTCTGTGAAGAACCAGATAGATTGTGAACCTGGATTACCCGGTCAATTGGGAAACTGGGGAGGGTCCTGGTCACCGAGAGGGAAAAAAAAAATTTATATAAACTGTGTTAAACTGTATAAACTAGTACGTGGCTTGTGGGACACCTGCCATTGCACTCGTGAATAAAAATGCTACCTCACTGAGATCCTTGCCTGAGCCTATGTTATTAGTACAAAAATTATTATTAGCAAAAAACGCCCAGTGCCGGAAGACTACATCTCCCGGCATGCTCTGGGAAAACAATATGGCCTCCCGGAAGTCCAGTGCCGGAAAACTACATCTCCCGGCATGCTCTGGGAAAACAACATGGCTTCCCGGAAGCCCAGTGCCCCCGAGTACTACATCTCCCGGCATGCCCTGGGAAAACAATATGGCCTCCCGGAAGTCCAGTGCCGGAAAACTACATATCCCGGCATGCTCTGGGAAACCAATATGGCCTCCCGGAAGTCCAGTGCCGGAAGACTACATCTCCCAGCATGTTCTAGGAAAAAAACATGGCCTCCCGGAAGCTCAGTGTCCGAGAACTACATCTCCCGGCATGCTCTGGGAAAACAATATGGCCTCCCGGAAGTCCAGTGCCGGAAAACTACATCTCCCGGCATGCTCTGGGAAAACAACATGGCCTCCCGGAAGCCCAGTGCCCTCGAGTACTACATACCCCGGCATGCTCTGGGAAACCAATATGGCCTCCCGGAAGCCCAGTGCCGGAAGACTACATCTCCCGGCATTC
Source organism: Anser anser (assembly GCF_964211835.1). NCBI lineage: Eukaryota > Metazoa > Chordata > Aves > Anseriformes > Anatidae > Anser > Anser anser. Next base: position 17,769 of record NW_028154126.1, read on the forward strand.
CCCGGACTCCCAATATGGCTGCCCGGTAAGCGGCTTCTCGAGAACTGCACCTCCCGACATGCTCTGGGAAGGCAACATGGCCTCCCGGAAACCCAGTTCCCAAGAACTACATTTCCCAGCACTCCCCGGAAAATTGAGCCTCGCAGTTTGCCGTAGGACGCCACGTTTTTTGCTCTGTTACATTCCCCGTTCCATTTTGTGTTTATGGAGGTTTTCCCGCCGTTTTGGGGTTTTCCCCTCAATTTCGGGTTTTCACCTCTCCATTTCAGGGTTCTTCCCCACAATTTTCGGTTCCTTTCCCTAATTTGGTGCTTCGCCCCCCCAGTTTTGGGGTTCCCCCTCCATTTTGGGGATTCCCCCCCCCCTTCCAATCCCCCCACAATTTTGGGGTCCCCCACCATCTTTTTTAGGCCTGCCACCCTAATATTAAGGTTCTTTCCCCCAATGTTGGGGTTCTCACCACATTTTTGAGGTTCCATCCCTTAATTTGGGGCTTCACTCCCCGACATCTGGGGCTTTAACCCCAATTTTGAGGGTCCCCCCGAATTTTGGGGATTCCTCCCCAGTTCTTGGGGGGTCCACATTCAATTCTGGAATTTCACGCTTCCATTTTAAGTGTTCTTCCCCCCAATTTGGGGGTTCACCCACCCAATCTTGGGGGTTCCTCCCCTAATTTGGGGGGACCTGACCACTTTTGGGGGTCCCCCCCAATTTTAGAGTCCCCCACCCTCCTTTTTTCGGGTTTCCCCCAATATTAATAGTTCTTCTGCCCAATTTTGGGGGACCCCACAACTTTGAGGTTCCTTCCCCTAACTTGGGGCTTCAACCCTTCAATTTTGGGGGTCTCCCACCCTCTTAATTTGGCCTTCCGCCCTAATATTAGGCCTAACCCCTAACCCTACGGCACCCACGCATCTAACCCTAACCCCCACCCCAAAAAACTCTAGAAACCCTAACCCTAAAAACCCTTTCAGCCCTAACCCAATAAAATTTACCACACTAAAGCCCTGAAGACCTACGCCTAAAACCCCTAACCCTAAAAATTAAGACCCTCTAAACCCTAACCCAAAAAATTAAGACTCTCAAGGCCCTAACCCTGGAGCCCCTAACCTTAAAAACAAACAAAAATTGAGACCTTAAACCCCTAACCCTAAATACCTTACCAGTAGATCGCTTACGTATGTATTAGTCAGATTCTCTTATAAACTCCTAGTGCATCTCTGGAATTTTGAATTTACAGTGACTTTACGCTCTTCTCTCTCGCTCCTCTAGGCGGTTTCATCTGTTACCAGAGCTCTAGAACTATTTGTGAAACCTGAAGAGCTGGATGGAGAGAATTGCTACAAATGTAGCGAGTAAGATTATTACTAATTATGTCTTAATACTAGATATTAGTTTTATGTATTGCATGACTTAGAGCATAAGTTATCTTTTAACTTCATTTAGAAATAAGGAGACGCAGCTTTGTTGTT
>NW_028154125.1:0-45683 GCF_964211835.1 Anser anser
CCCCGCCGGGGGTCCCACGCCCGTGGTCTGCTGCCCCGTGGGTGCTACAAGGCTGTGCCTCCTGGCCTGATGCACCCAGGGGTGCTACAAAGCCATGGGGCCCTGTCCTGGAGCACCCATGGGTGCTGCTAACCTGGGTCTCCTGTTCCATTGCACCCAGGGGTGCTACAAAACCCCATCTCCTAGCCCACAGCACCCATGGATGCTACAAACCTGTGTCTAGTGCCCCGTAACACCCATGGGTACTAAAAACCCCCATCTCCTACCCCATAGCACCCATGGGTGCTACAAACCCCGATCTCCTGCCCCACAGCACCCATGGGTGTCACAAAGCTTCACCTCCTGCCCCATAGCACCCATGGGTGCCCCAACCCCTATCTCCTGCCTCCTGGCGCCCATGGGTGCCCTAAACCCTTATCTCCAGCCCCCCAGCACCCATGGGTGCCCCCCAACATCCCCAACCCCACTCCCCACTCCTCCCAGCTCCCCTCAGTGCCCCCACGGCCACCCCAAACCCCCCAAACCCGAAGCCCTTAACCCCTGCCCCCTGCAGCACCCATAGGTGCCCCAACCCTACCCCCACCCCCCAAGCACCCATGGGTGCCCCCAAACACCCCTAGCCCCATTTCCCCCCTCCCAGCTCCCCTCAGTGCCCCCTCCCGCCCCCACGGCCACCCCAACCCCCCCACCCCGTAAGCCCTTAACCCCCGCCCCCCGCAGCACCCATGGGTGCCCCAAATCCCTACCCCCACCCCCCCAGCACCCATGGGTGCCCCCAAACCCCACTCCTCACCCCTCCCCCCTCCCCTCAGTGCCCCCTCCCGCCCCCACGGCCCACCCCAAACCCCCCACCCCGTAAACCCTCAACCCCCGTCCCCTGCCCCCCACAGCACCCATGGGTGCCCCCCCCCCCCCGGCACCCACCCAGGGCGGCAGCGGCGCTCTGCAGCTCCTGGTCGGAGACGTGGATGCGCACCCCGGCCTTGGGGGCGAAGGGGGGGACGCGGACGTGGCGCAGGAGCTCGGCCACCGCCGCCCGGTCCCGCGAGCCCCCGATGCCGTAGCTCTGGGCGAAGAGGTTGGCGGCCGCCATCACGTAGTCCAGGTGCAGGGGCTGGGGGCACCCAAGGGTGGCCGCGGGTGAGAAGGGGCGGGGGGAGGGAGTGGGGGGCGGAGGGGGCGCCCTAAGGGTCATGGCGGGGCGCGCAAGGGTTACAGGGTGGCGCCCAGTGGTGGGGGGGGTGGAACCCAAAGGGGATGGGTGGCACCCAAGGGTGGTGGATGGCACCCAAGGGTGATGGGTTGGCACCCAAAGGTCAAGGGATGGCACCCAAAGGGGATGGGTGGCACCCAAGGGTGTTGGGACGGCGCCCAATGGGGGTGGATGGCACCCAAGGGAGATGGGTGGCACCCAAGGGTGGTGGATGGCACCCAAGGGTGTTGGGATGGTACCCAAAGGGGGATGGGTGGCACCCAAGGGTCATGGGGTGGCACCCAAGGGTGGTGTATGGCACCCAAGGGTGATGGGTGGCACCCAAGGGTGTTGGGATGGCGCCCAATGGGGGTGGATGGCACCCAAGGGAGATGGGTTGGCACCCAAAGGTCAAGGGATGACACCCAAAGGGGATGGGTGGCACCCAAGGGTCATGGGTGGCACCCAAGGATGATGGGTGGCACCCAAGAGGGATGTGTGGCATCCAAAGGTGGTGGATGGCACCCAAGGGTGTTGGGATGGCACCCTAAGGGGATGGGACGGCACCCTAAGGGGGTGGATGGCACCCAAAGATCAAAGGATGGCACCCGAAGGGGCAGGATGGCACCCAAGGGTGGGGGGCGCCACCCAAAGACCTCATGACGGCACCCGAAGGTGCCCCCTCCCCCCAGCACCCATGGGTGCCCCCACTCACGTTGTCGGGGTCGAAGACGAGGGGGTGGGGGCAGCGCTTGGGCCCCGACCAGAAGAGGGTCCCCGAGTTGGTCTTCTGCGGGGGCACCAGGGCGTCGGCACCCCGAAACGCCCCAAAGCCACCCCAAAACGGCCCCAAACACCCCAAAACGCCCCAAAAACACCCCAAAACGGCCCCAAACACCCCAAAACGCCCCAAAAACACCCCAAAACGGCCCCAAACACCCCAAAATGCCCCAAAAACACCCCAAAACGGTCCAGAACACCCCAAAACGGCCCCGAATGCCCCAAAAGGGCAACCAGGCACCCCGAAACAGCCCCGAACGCCACTGAATGGCCCCAAACAACCCCAAAATGGACCCGATACCCCAAAACAGCCTCCTGGCACCCCAAAATGGCCCCGAATACCCCAAAATGACCCCTGGGCATCCCAAAATGACCCTGAACACCCCAAAATGGCCCCAAACACCCCAAAATGGCCCCCAATGCCCCAAAACAGCCCCAAGCACCCCAAGATGGCTCCCAATAACCCAAAATGGTCCCTAGGTACCCCAAAATGGCCCCTGGGTGCCCTGAAATGGCCCCAAATACCCCAAGACGGCCCCTGGGCACCCCAAAATGATCCCAAACGCCCCAAAGTGGCCCCTGGGCACCCCAAAACAGCCCCCAGGCACACCAAAATGGCCCCAAACACCCCAAAACACCCCAATGTCCCCAATGACCTCAATGACCCCGATGTCCCCAATGACCCCAATGGCCCCAACACCCCCAACGACCCCGATGTCCCCATTGACCCCAATACCCCCAATGACCCCAATGTCCTCAATGACCCCAATGGCCCCATTGACCCCAATGACCCCAATGTCCTCAATGACCCCAATGGCCCCAACGACCCCAACACCCCCGATGACCCCGCTGCCCCCGTACCTGCCCCGGGGGGAAGTTGTGCAATAGCTGCCAGATGTTGTTGCTCACCCCAATGGTCCCAATGTCCCCATTGACCCCAATACCCCCAATGGACCCATTGACCCCAATGACCCCAATGACCCCCATGACCCCGATGTCCCCAATGATCCCAATGGCCCCAATGTCCTCAATGACCCCAATGGCCCCATTGACCCCAACGACCCCAGTGTCCTCAATGACCCCAACATCCCCGATGACCCCAATGTCCCCATTGACCCCAATGGCCCCATTGACCCCAATGGCCCCGATGTCCCCATTGACCCCAATACCCCCAATGACCCCAATGTCCTCAATGACCCCAATGTCCTCAATGACCCCAATGACCCCAATGTCCCCAACGACCCCAACACCCCCGATGACCCCGACGTCCCCAACACCCCCGATGACCCCGCTGCCCCCGTACCTGCCCCGGGGGGAAGTTGTGCAGCAGCTGCCGGATGTTGTTGCTCACCCCAATGGCCCCAATGGCCCCATTGACCCCGATGTCCCCATTGACCCCAATGACCCCAATACCCCCCATGACCCCGATGTCCCCAATGATCCCAATAGCCCCAATGTCCTCAATGACCCCAATGGCCCCAATGTCCTCAATGACCCCAATGACCCCAATGGCCCCATTGACCCCAACACCCCCAACGGCCCCATGTCCCCAATGACCCTGATGTCCCCATTGACCCCAATACCCCTGATGACCCCAACACCCCCAATGACCTCAATGTCCCCAATGACCCTGATGTCCCCATTGACCCCCATGTCCCCGATGACCCCACTGCCCCCAACACCCCCGCTGCCCCCGCACCTGCCCCGGGGGGAAGTTGTGCAGCAGCTGCCGGATGTTGTTGCTGTACTGCCGGTGCCAGTGGCGGCAGGCCCAGGCGACGCAGTCGGGCCAGGCGCGGGGCCGCTCCCCCCGCAGGCTGCGCTGCAGCGCCTCCAGCACCTCCAGCGGCTGCGTGCCCGCCAGCCGCAGCGTGCGCTCCACGAAGCGGGGGTCCCTGCGCCGCGGGGGGGGGGGCGGGGGGACACACACACACACACGTGAGGGGGGCACCCGTGGGTGGGGGGGGAATAGGGGAGGGGGGAGGGGGGAGGCGCGCGGGGGAGCAGTGCGATGGGGGTGTGATAGGGGGGTGGGGCAGTGGGGGGGATGTGATGGGGGGAATGGGGGGGCAACGGGGGGGCAATGGGGGGTGTAATAGGGGTGGTGAAAAGGGGGGGGCAACGGGGGGGCAATGGGGGGGTGTAATAGGGGTGGTGCAATGGGGGGGGCAATGGGGGGGCAATGGGGGGTTTAATAGGGGTGGTGCAACGGGGGCGATGCAACGGGGGGGGTGCACGGGGGAATTGGGGGTGCGACGCAGCGGGGGGGCGGCACGCGGGGTTTTGGGGTGCCGTGCAATGCCACGGGGGGGACACACGGGGGTGGGGGGCGTTGGGGGGGGGCGACGCGGCGGGGGGGGAGATTCGGGGAGGGGGCTGCGACACGCAAGGGTGCTGCAGGGCGGGGGCAGGGCTGCAGTGGGGGTTGGGGGGGGGAGGGGGGAGGTCCCGCGACGCACCCAGGGGTGCCCCCCCCCCCCCCCCCCCCGCCCCTCCCCCACGCACGTCAGGTACTGGTTGACGTTCTCGGCCGGCTGCTTGAAGAGCCCCTCGAACTCGTCCCGTGCCCACTGCGGGGGGGGGGGGGACACCCAGGGGGGGTCAGCTGGGGAGGGGTGACCCAAACCAACCCCCCCCCCCCAAAATCTCCCACCCCCTCCGTGTCCCCAAGTAGCCCCCCCAAGGTCCCCAGGGCCACCCAGGTGTCCCCGAACAACCCCCAGGTGTCCCCCATCCCCCCCCATTCCCCCCCCGTGTCCCCAAGCCCCCCCTCCCATGTCCCAATGCCCCCAATGTCCCCGTGTCCCCCCAATGTCCCCACGCCCCCCGGTGTCCCCATGCCCCCCCTGCCCCCAATGTCCCCATACCCCCAATGTCCCTGTGTCCCCCCAATGTCCCCACGCCCCCCAGTGTCCCCCCCACCCCCAATGTCCCCATACCCCCAATGTCCCCACACCCCCAACGTCCCCGTGTCCCCCCAACATCCCCACGCCCCCCGGTGTCCCCGCGCCCCCCCCCGGCCCACCTGCAGGGTGTGCTCGATGGCGTTGGGGAAGTTCTTGAGGGTGCAGATGGGGATGGCCTTCTCGGGGGGGTCCTGGCTGGAGCTGTAGGACTCGCTGAGGAACGGGACCACCACCTGCACGTTGCCCTTGGTGCCCAGCGTGCCCGACTCCAGCAGCGGCTTGCGGTAGTACACGCAGCGCCGGTCCATATACAGCCCTGCCAAGGCGGGGGGGAGGGGGGCGGAGGCTATACGGGGCGGCCCACGGGCCTGGGGGGGCTGCCCCCGATTGATATAGGGGCATCCCAACTGATACAGGGCACCCCCCGCGTGATATAGGGCAACCCCAGTGGTATAGGGGCACCCCAACTGGTATAGGGGCATCCCGATTGATATACGGCATCCTGATTGATATAGGGCACCCCCTGCCTGATACAGGGCACCCCAAGTGGTGTAGGGGCAGCCAGACTGGTATAGGGGAACCCTGATTGATATAGGGCATCCTGATTGATATAGAGCACCCCCCACCTGATATAGGGCACCCCGACTGGTATAGGGCACCCTGACTGGTATAGGGGCAGCCAGACTGGTATAGGGCACCCTGACTGGTATAGGGGCATCCCGACTGGTATAGGGCAGCCCCCACCTGATATAGAGCATCCTGATTGATATAGGGCACCCCGACTGGTATAAGGGCATCCAGACTGATATAGGGGATCCTGACTATTTTAGGGGCGTCCCGACTGATATAGGGCAGCCCCCACCTGATATAGGGCACCCAGACTGCTATAGGGCATCCCAACTGGCATAGGTGCACCCCGACTGGTATAGGGCACCCCGACCGGTGTAGGGGCCTGTACGGCAGCACTGGGGCACCTCAGAGCATCCCTACGGCGCCTTTAGGAGGTCCTATAGGTCCTCTGAAAACCCTAAATGCCCTTACAGCATCCATATGGATCCCTGTCGTGCTCCTTAAGGGTCCTAAAGCACCCCTGTGAGGCCCCACAGCACCCTGGGGACCTCTCAGAGCACCCTGGGAACCACCTAGAGCACCCTAAGGACCCCTCACAGCACCCACCCCCCACCCAAAGGACACCCCACAGCGCCCAAAACCCCTCCCTCAGCACCCTGGGGGACCTCAAAGCACCCCAAAACCACCCCAACCCCCGCCCCCGAGGACCCCCCGGGGAGGGAAGCGGGGCACCCATGGGTGCTCACGGGCGTCGACGTTGTCGAGGGCGTTGGCGACGCCGTCCAGGGCCTCGAAGAAGTCGTCGTCGTAGACGCGCTCGGTGTCGGGGCCGACGCGGTCGGGGCGGCTGCTCACCCGCAGCGCCGGGTTCATCTCCCGCACCGCCGCCGCCGCCCGCTCCGACTTCAGCTTCTGCAGGGACCAGGCGCCCCGCCCCCGTTGAGCCCCGCCCCGTTGAGCCCCGCCCCGTTGAGCCCCGCCCCCTCCCAGCCCCACCCTGCCAAGCCCCGCCCCTTCCAGCAGCACCCAGGCCGATGAAATGCCCAGCCAACTTGACCGTTGACGTTGGCCAACTCAACAGAAACATCTTGATGGATGGCACCAGCTGGCAGGCTCCGCCCCCCTGAGGCCCCACCCCATCAGGCCCCACCCCCTAGGCTCCTCCCCTTCTCCTTCCATCCCTTTAAGCCCCTCCCACTCACCACGAAAGGTCAAGAGAACCTGACCATTGACGTTGGCCAACTCAATGGAAGCACCTCAACGGGTTCCCACTTGTAGGCTCCGCCCCCAATACCCCCCCACAAAGGCTCCACCCACTCACCTTCCACCCCATAGGCTCCTCCCCCTTAAGCCCCACCCCTTAAGCCCCTCCCACTCACCATGAACATCAAGACAACTTGACCATTGACGTTGGCCAACTCAATGGAAGCACCTTGACACCGGTTCCCGCCTCATATGCCCCACCCCCTGATAGCCCAGACTCCTCCCCCTTAAGCCCCACCCACTTAGGCCTCTCCCACCTGCTCCACCCCCACCCCATTAAGCCCCTCCCACTTACCAACGCACGCCAACGCTGCCTGACGTTGACGCTGGTCAACGCAACGTCGGCCAACGCAATGTCGGCCAACTCAACGGCGGCTCCTGCCCAGCAGACCTCACCCCATTGGCCCCTACCCCTCAAAGGCTCCGCCCACTCACCCCTCCCCACCCCCGCAGGCTCCTCCCCCTTCGGCCCCGCCCCTCACCGTGACATCCCAGGGCCGGAAGAGGAACTGGCGGTTGAGGTTGGACTTCTCGATGGTGTCCATGTCGGTGACGGTGATGGACCCTTCGGGTCCGCAGCCCAGCCCCACCATCGCGAAGTTCTTCAGCAGCTCACAGCCGATGGCCCCCGCCCCGACCTGCACCCGGGGACACGTGGGGACGCGTGGGGACACGTGGGGACACGTGGGGACGCAGCCCGAGGTGGCCCAGGAGGGCTGGGGACACGTGGAGGGCGAGGAGGAAGGGACAAAGGGACGGCTGGGGACACACGGGGGAAGCTTGAGGTGTTTGGGGACAACCAGGGGCACATGGGGACCACTTGGAGAGACGTGGGGGACACGGGGACACTTGGGAGACCCATGGGGACATCTGGGGGACCCTTGGGGACACTTGGGGGACCCATGGAGACATCTGGAGGACCCATGGGGACAGTTGAAGGACCCATGGGGATATCTGGGGGACCCATGGAGACATCTGGGGGACCCATAGGGACATTTAGGGGACCCTTGAGGACACTTGGGGCACCCATGGGGACAGTTGAAGGACCCACAGGGACATTTGGGGGACCCATGAGGACACTTGGGGGACCCACAGGGACATCTGGGGGACCCATGGGGACATCTGGGGACACAACCCAAGGTGGCCCAGAAGGGTTGGGGACGCCCAGATGGGAAGTGGGTGGGGTGTAGGCCACTTGGGGAACCCGTGAGGCCCCACGGGGACACGGGGAGCGGGTGGGGACCCCGGGGGGACAGTCGGGGACCCGGTGGGGACAGTCGGGGACCCCGTGGGGACAGTCGGGGACACTGACCACGAAGTACTTCTGGTTGCCCAGCTTGGCCTGCAGGTCAGCCCCGAACACCGCGATCTGCCCGTCGTAGCGGCTGTTGCGCTGGGGAAACACGGACGCGTCACCGGCCCCACCCAAAGGTGCCCGAGCACCCCTGTGTGCCCCCCAAGGCAAGCGCCCACTCACGGGTGTCCCCGAAGAGGCGGCCCACCCGTGGGTGTCCTCAAAGAGGAGCTCGACCGCGGGTGCACCGTGGCCAACGCCTGCCCCAGGAGGACGGCCACCCACGGGTGTCCCCAAGGAGATGCCCACCCATGGGTGCTCCATCACCAGCGACCAACCCCAAGGAGATGCCCGCCACCCATAGGTGCCCCCAGGGGTGTGACCAACCCACGGGTGTCCTCAAGGGGGTGACCACCCATGGCCAGCACCCACCCCAAGGAGATGCCCACCCATGGGTGTCCCCAACCAGACGCCCACCCATGGCCAGCACCCACCCCAAGGAGATGCACACCCATGGGTGTCCCCAACCAGACGCCCACCCATGGCCAACACCCACCCCAAGGAAATACCCACCCATGGGTGCCCTCATCAGACAGCCCACCCACGGCCCGCCCACTTCAAGACGCCCACCCATGGGTGGCCATCCCCAAGGAGCTGACCAACCCCAAGAAGACACCAACCCACAGCTTCCCCGTGGGTGACGCCCACCCCAAGAGGACGCCCAAGCAGGGGTCTCCCACGGGTGCCACCCCCCCACCCCCACGCCTGACAGGTGCCCCCGCGGGTGCTCACCGGGCGGCACTGCTCCTCGGTGAGCAGCGTCTCCTTGTTCTCCTCGGGGAGACACTCGAGCGCGTCGAAGTAGAGCCACTGCGTGATGGGCGTGAACTTCCCCGACACCGCCTGCGGTGCCACCACCGCCGTCAGGGACCCAGGTGGCCGGGTGACAAACAGCTCCGGCCACCGCGGCCCCGGGGGACACAGGTGGCCAGCAAAAGGACCCAGGTGGCCACGAGGGGGCACGGTTGACCAAGGAAGGGGACACCGTTGGCCAAGGAAGGGGACATGGTCAACCAAGGACAGGAGAACATGGCCGACCAAGGAGGGGACACCAATGACTGAGGGGGGGACACCAATGACCAAGGAGGGGACACCAATGACCAAAAAGGGGACACCAATGACCAAGGGGGGACACCGTTGACCAAGGAGGGACACCGTTGACCAAAAAGGGGACACCAATGACCGAGGAGGGGACACGGTTGACGAGGAGGGGACACCATTGGCTAAGGAGGGGACATCGTTGACCAAGAAGGGGACACCAATGACCAAGGGGGGGACACCGTTGACCAAGGGGGGAACACCGTTGACCAAGGGGGGGACACCGTTGACCAAGGGGGGGACACCAGTGACCAAGAGGGGACACCAATGACAAGGAGGGGACACCATTGACGAGGAGGGGACACCAATGACCAAGGGGGGGACACCAATGACCAAGGAGGGACATTGTTGACGAGGAGGGGACACCGTTGACCAAGGAGGGGACACCAATGACCAAGGGGGGACACCATTGACCAAGGAGGGGACACCATTGACCAAGAAGGGGACACCAATGACCAAGGAGGGGACACCAATGACCGAGGGGGGGACACCAATGACCAAGGGGGGGACACCAATGACCAAGGGGGGGACACCGTTGACAAGGAGGGGACACCACTGACCAAGGAGGGGACGTCGTTGATGAGGAGGGGACGTCGTTGATGAGGAAGGGACACCAATGACCAAAAAGGGGACACCAATGACCAAGGAGGGACATTGCTGACGAGGAGGGGACACCGTTGACCAAGGAGGGGACACCAATGACCAAGGGGGGAACACCAATGACCAAGGGGGGACACCGTTGACGAGGAGGGGACACCATTGACTAAGGAGGGGACACCGTTGACCAAGGAGGGGACACCGTTGACCAAGGAGGGGACACCACTGACGAGGAGGGGACGTCGTTGATGAGGAAGGGACACCAATGACCAAAAAGGGGACACCAATGACCAAGAAGGGGACACCGTTGACAAGGAGGGGACACCAATGACCAAGGAACGGACACCAATGACCAAGGGGGGACACCGTTGACGAGGAGGGGACACCAATGACCAAAAAGGGGACACCACTGACCAAGGGGGGGACACCGCTGACGAGGAGGGGACACCGCTGACGAGGAGGGGACACCGTCCCGTACCTTCATGACCTCCTGTGCCGCCAGCCCCCCGATGAAGGCGTTGACGGGCGCCAGGTCCCCGGTGGCCTGGAAGGCCAGCTCCCGCAGCAGCTCCTCGTCCAGCTCCGCTCCCGGGGCCACCTCCCGGGCCAGGGCCACCACCTCCGCCGCGTCACCCTGGTGGCAGCGAGGGGACGGTTGGGGACGCCCGCGGGGACGGTCCGCGGGGCCGCGAGGAGCGCCGGCGGCCCCGGCTTTGGGCTTTGGGGGACGTCGGCGGGACACGGGCGCCCTTGGGGACGTCGCCGAGGACGTCGCTGGGGACAGGGACACCTCTGGGATGGTGACACCCCGAGGTGGCCCCTGGGGACGTCTCCACCCACGAGGAGCGTGGTGACATGGATCAGTGGCTCTGCGCGGGGTCTGCTGGGGACAGCTCTGGGGGCATCCCAGCGTGACCTGGTGGCCACCATGTCCCCAATGTCCCCAAGTGGTGGTTGGGCCATGGGAGGCGGCCATGTTGGCTCAGGACCTGGTGGCCACCATGTCCCCAACGTCCCCAAGTGGAGGTTGGGCCATGGGAGGCGGCCATGTTGGCTCAGGACCTGGTGGCCACCATGTCCCCAACGTCCCCAATGTCCCCAAGTGGAGGTTGGGCCATGCAAGACAGCCATGTTGGCTCAGGACCTGGTGGCCACCATGTCCCCAACGTCCCCAAGTGGAGGTTGGGCCATGGGAGGCGGCCATGTTGGCTCAGGACCTGGTGGCCACCATGTCCCCAACGTCCCCAATGTCCCCAAGTGGAGGTTGGGCCATGCAAGGCAGCCATGTTGGCTCAGGACCTGGTGGCCACCATGTCCCCAATGTCCCCAAGCGGTGTCTGAGCCATGCAAGGCGGCCATGTTGGTTCAGGACCTGGTGGCCACCACTGTCCCCGACGTCCCCGAGCCCCAGGGTGCCCCCGGCGTCCCCACCTGGTGGCGCGGCCGCGGCGGGCGGCCGTGCTGCTGCATGAAGCGGTGCAGCGCCTGCCAGCCCCAGTGCAGGATGGGAGGGCGCTCCGCCTTCCCGAAGTCCGTCATGAGCATCTCCGGCTCCGCCAGCGACTCCCGCAGACGCTTCTGGAGGGGGCCACGTCGGGGACGAGGGGGGACATCGGGGACACAGGGAGACAAGGAGGGACAAGAGGTGAACACGCAGCCACTCCCAATAACCCCAGTCCCCCATAATCCCTTGCCAATACCCCCAATCCCTTGCCAATACTCTCCAATCCCTTGCCAATACCCCCAATCCCTTGCCAATACCCCCTAATCCCTTGCCAATACCCCCAATCCCTTGCCAATACCCCCAATCCCTTGCCAATACCCCCTAATCCCTTGCCAATAGCCCCCAATCCCTTGCCAATACCTCCAATCCCTTGCCAATACCCCCAATCCCTTGCCAATACCCCCTAATCCCTTGCCAATACCTCCAATCCCTTGCCAATACCCCCAATCCCTTGTTAATATCTCCTAATCCCTCGTTAATACCCCCTAATCCCTTGTCAATACCCCCTAATCCCTTTTAATCCCATCCCAGTCTCTCTCAGTGACCCCCAATACCCCATAATCCCCTCCCAGTTCCTCCCAGTGATCCCCAATCCCTCACAATCCCCTCCCAGTGCTCCCTAATCCCCTACAATCCCGTTCCCGGTTCCTCCCAATGCCTCCCAGTTCCCAACAATCCCTTCCCAGTGCCCCCTCATCCCCTGTAATCTTCTCCCAATACCCCTCCTTCCTCCATAATCCTCTCCCAGTTCCTCCCAATTCCCCGTAATCTCCTCCGAGCCCCTCAATCCCTCGTAATCCCCTCCCAGCAGCCCCCAATCCCCACCCAGTACCCCCTGATCTTCTTCCAGTCCCTCCCAATCCCTCCCAGTGCCCCCTCAATCCCCCATAATCCTCTCCCAGTCACCATAACCCCCCCCAGGTACCTCCCAATCCCTTTCCAGCCCCCAGCAATCCCCTCCCAGTCCCTCCCAGTGCTCCCAGTGCCACTCACGAAGCGGATGTGCTTGGGCATCTTGACCTGGGTGACGATCCCCCCCCGCACGTAGTCCCCGTACCTGCTCGTGTCCCCGATGCTGAAGGTGTATGGCCCTGAGGGGGGGGGGGGGTGGAAATGGGGTCACCACGGCACCCAGGACCCCTCCCCAAGGGACCAAGGGACCCCCAGGGGGGACCCACGCATCTGGGGACCCCCCCAGAAAGGACCCAGGTGCCTCAGCGCCCACCCGAAAGAGGCCTAAGCATCCCCAAAAGGGACCCTAGCGTCCCCCAAAAGAAGCCAAATGTCCCCAGAAGGAAGCCAAATGTCCCCAAAAAGGACCCAAGCAACCCCAAAAAGGACCTGGGTACCCCCGTGCCCACCCAGAAAGGGTGCAGGTACGTCTGTGCCACCCCTGAAAGACCCAAATGTCCCTAAAAGGAACACAAATGTCCCCAAAACAAATGCAATTGTCCCCCAAAAGAACCCAAACGTTCCCCAAAAGAACCCAAATGTTACCAAAATGGACCCAAATGTACCAAGTAACTCCAAAAGGGCCCCGAGCATCCCCAAAAGGGCCCCAAGTGTCCCCAAAAAGGCCCTGAATGACCCCAAAAGGGCCCCAAGCGCCCCCAAAACAGCCCTGACCGCCCTCAAAAGGGCCCCGAGCATCCCCAAAAGGGACCTGAGCATCCCCAAAAGGGCCTGAATGTCCCCAAAAGGACCCCAAGCATCTCCAAAAGGGCCTGAATGTCCCCAAAAGGGCCCCAAGTGTCCGCAAAAGGGGCCCGAGCGCCCCCAAAAGGGCCCCAAGCATCCCCAAAAGGGCCTGAATGTCCCCAAAAGGACCCCAAGCATCCCCAAAAGGGCCCCGAGCGTCCCCAAAAGGACACTGAGTGTCCCCAAAAGGGCCCTGAGCATCCCCAAAAGGGCCCTGAGCATCCCCAAAAGGGACCCTAAACTCCCCAAAAAGGCCCAAAGTGTCCCCAAAAGGGCCCCGAGCGTCCCCAAAAGGGACCTGAGCGTCCCCAAAAGGGCCCTGAATGTCCCCAAAAGGGCCTGAATGTCCCCAAAAGGGCACCGAGTGTCCCCAAAAGGGCCCTGAGCATCCCCAAAAGGGCCCTGAGCATCCCCAAAAGGGACCCTAAACTCCCCAAAATGGCCCCAAGTATCCCCAAAAGGGCCCCAAGCGTCCCCAAAAGGGCCCCAAGCATCCCCAAAAGGGACCTGAGCATCCCCAAAAGGGCCTGAATGTCCCCAAAAGGGCCCCGAGAGTCCCCAAAAGGGACCCTAAACTCCCCAAAAGGGCCCCAAGCGCCCCCAAATGGGCCCCAAGCGCCCCCAAAAGGGATCCTGAACTCCCCAAAAGGGCCCCAAGTGCCCCCAAAAGGGCCCTGAGTGCCCCCAAAAGGGCCCTGAGCGTCCCCAAAAGGGGCCCGAGCGTCCCCAAAAGGGCCCCTAAACTCCCCAAAAGGGCCCCTAAACTCCCCAGAAGGGCCCCAAGCATCCCCAAAAGGGCCCCGAGCGTCCCCAAGAGGGCCTGAATGTCCCCAAAAGGGCCCTGAGCATCCCCAAAAGGGACCCTAAACTCTCCAAAAGGGCCCCAAGCGTCCCCAAAAGGACCCCGAGCGTCCCCAAAAGGGCCCCGAGCGTCCCCGAAAGGTGCCTGGCATCCCCAAAAGGGATCCTAAACTCCCAGAGCACCCCCAAAAGGGACCCTAAACTCCCCAAAAGGACCCCAAGCGTCCCCAAAAGGGCCCCGAGCATCCCCAGAAGAGCCCCGAGTGCCCCCAAAAGGGCCCCAAGCGCCCCCAAAAGGGCCCCGAGTGTCCCCAAAAGGGACCTGAGCGTCCCCAAAAGGGCCTGAGTGTCCCCAAAAAGGACCCTAAACTCCCCAAAAGGGCCCCAAGTGTCCCCAAAAGGACCCCGAGCGTCCCCAAAAGTGCCCCGAGCACCCCCAAAAGGGCCCCCAAGACCCTCAGCCCCCACCCAAGGCCAGCGCCGACCCCCCCCCCCCCGGCCCCCTCGTTTTTGGGGCCGCACCGAGGACGCGGATCTCGACGGGGCCGCAGGAGTTGAGCTCGTCCATGCCCTCCACCTCGGTGAAGGTGACGAAGTCGCCCGTCTCGAAGCCGTGCCGCGCCTCGTCCAGGCACGTCACCTCCCCGGGGCACCCCTTGGGAAGGAAAATTTGGGGCGGAAACCGTCAAATCGATGACTTTTGGGGTTTCCCGGACCCCCCCCCCGCCCCCCGGGCGGTACCTTGGTGACCATGGACACCATGGCGCTGAGCGGCTGCTCCCCGTTGGTGTCCGTCACCACCATGTCGTCCCCAAAGTCACAGAACAGCTGCCTGGGGGGGGGGACACGGGGACAAGGTGGGGGGGGGGTCAGACGGGGACCCCCCCGGGTCCCCACGCCCCTGGGGAACCCCAAAAGGGACCCCGAAAGGGTTGGGATCCCCCCAAAACGGATCAGCCCTAACCGGGAGCAGGGCGCGTGGGGTTGACTCCAAAAGGGAGCCAGGAATTTGGGGACCCCCCCCACCAAAAGGAGCCAGGAATTTGGGGACCCCCCCAAAAGGACCCAGACATTTGGGGGATCCCCCCAAAAAGAACCGAGCCATTTGGGGTTGACCCCAAAAGGGACCCAGGGCGTTGGAATCACCCCAAAACAGAGCTGGGTGGTCCTAAACGGGAGCAGGGCGCGTGGGGTTGACCCCAAAAGGGAGCCAGGAATTTGGGGACCCCCCCCCAAAAGGACCCAGACATTTGGGGACCCCCCCTAAAAGGAACCCAGGCATTTGGGGTTGACCCCGAAAGGGACCCCAGTGTCCCCAAAAGGGACCCAGGGAGTTGGGATCCCCCCCAAAACAGAGCTGGGTGGTCCTAAATGGGAGAAGGGCGTGCGGAGTTGACCCCAAAAGGGAGCCAGGAATTTGGGGACCCCCCCCAAAAGGAGCCAGGAATTTGGGGACCCCCCCCAAAAGGAACCCGGGCATTTGGGGTTGACCCCAAAAGGGACCCCAGTGTCCCTAAAAGGGACCCAGGGGGTTGGGATCACCCCCAAAACGGAGCTGGGTGGTCCTAAATGGGAGAAGGGCGTGCGGAGTTGACCCCAAAAGGGAGCCAGGAATTTGGGGAACCCCCCCCCAAAAGGACCCAGACATTGGGGGACCCCCCCCAAAAAGAACCGAGCCATTTGGGGTTGACCCCAAAAGGGACCCAGGGCGTTGGAATCACCCCAAAACAGAGCTGGGTGGTCCTAAATGGGAGCAGGGCGCATGGGGTTGACCCCAAAAGGGAGCCAGGAATTTGGGGAACCCCCCCCCAAAAGGACCCAGACATTTGGGGACCCCCCCAAAAGGAACCCAGGCATTTGGGGTTGACCCCGAAAGGGACCCCAGTGTCCCCAAAAGGAACCCAGACACTTGGGAACCCCCTAAAAGGGACCACCAAACATTTGGGGAACCCCTAAAAGGGACCCAGGCTTATGGGGACACCCCCAAAAGGGACCCAGACATACGGGGACGCCCCCAAAACGGGACCCCAAACATTCGGGGACCCCCAAAAGGGACCCACGAATTTGAGGATCCCCCCGAAAAGGGACCCCAAACATTTGGGAACCCCCCAAAAGGCACCCGGGCGTCCCCAAAACGGGACCCAGGCATTTGAAGACGCCCCGAAACGGGACCCAGACGTACGGGGACGCCCCCAAAAGGGACCCCAAACATTCGGGGACCCCCAGGTGACCCCAAAATCGGGGTGTCCCCCCCCCCCAGCTCACCCGAAGAGCCCCCGCGTGTCGGCCACCACCAGCTTGATGCCGCGGCTGTGGCAGAAGTCGCCCACCCAGAGCTGCTCCTCCAGGGGGGAGTTGGTCAGGACCACCACCTGCGGGGCGTTATAGGGTCAGCTGTAGGGCCGGGGGCAGGGGCACGGCTGCGGGGCTGGGGGCACGGGTACGGGGTCAGGAGCACGGACACGGGGTGGGTATGGGGTCAGGTGTGGGGTCGGATACGTGGATACGGGGTCAGATACACGGATATTGGGTCAGGGTCATGGACACGGGTATGGGGTCATGTATGGGGTCGGATACATGGATATGGGGTCAGACACGTAGATATGGGGTCAGGGTCACGGACACGGGTATGGGGTCAGGTATCGGGTCGGGGCAGGGGCACGGGTATGGGGCCGGGGGCACGGGTACGGGGTCGGACACTGGGATATGGGGTGGGTATGGGGCCATATACGGGGTCAGACACACAAATATGGGGTCAGACAAATGGGTATGGGGTGGCTTTAGGGTCATATACGGGGGCAGGGCCATGGATATGGGGTGGGATACACGGTTATGGGGTCACAATCATGGACCTGGGTAGGGGGTCAGGTGTAGGGCCAGGGCAGGGGCACGGCTGCGGGGCCGGGGGCACGGGTACGGGGTCAGGATCATGGACACGGGGTGGGTATGGGGTCAGGTACGGGGTCGGATACGTGGATATGGGGTCAGACACGCAGATATGGGGTCAGGGTCACAGGCACGGGTATGGGGTCAGGTATGGGGTCGAGGCATGGACACGGGTATGGGGCTGGGGGCACGAGTATGGGGTTGGACACAGGGATATGGGGTGGGTATGGGGTCATATACGGGGACAGGGCCATGGATATGGGGTGGCATACACGGTTATGGGGTCACGATCACGGACATGGGTATGGGGTCAGCTGTAGGGTCGGGGGCAGGGGCACGGCTGCGGGGCCGGGGGCACGGCTATGGGGCTGGACACATGGGTATGGGGTGGGTATGGGGTCAGGTATGGGGTCGGATACATGGATATGGGGTCAGACGTGCAGATATGGGGTCAGGGTCACAGATACGGGGTCAGGTATGGGGTTGGGGCAGGGGCACGGCTATGGGGCTGGGGGCATGGGTATGGGGTTGGGCACAGGGATATGGGGTGGGTATGGGGTCAGACACACGGATATGGGGTGGGACACACAGGTATGGGGTCAGGTATGGGGTCGGATACACGGATATGGGGTCAGACACGCAGATATGGGGTCAGGGTCACGGACACGGGTATGGGGTCGGGTATGGGGTTGGGGCAGGGGCACGGCTATGGGCCGGGGGCACGGGTATGGGGTCGGACACATGGGTATGGGGTGGGTATGGGGTCAGGTGTGGGGTCGGGTACGTGGATATGGGGTGGGACGCACAGGAATGCTTTGGGGGGGGAGTTAGGGGGGGATTAGGGGAAAATAATGGGATTTGGGGGGAACTGTGGGGTCTGGAGGGGAATTGGGGGGATTTGAAGGGAAACGAGCGGGTTTGGGGGACCGGGGAGGCTTTGGGGGGAGAGAGGGGGCTTTGGGGGGCAATGGGGGATTTCGGGGGGGGAACGGGGATTTCGGGGGGGCCCTTTTGGGGGCGTCACCTGGAAGGGGGCGAGCAGGGCCTGGCTGAGGGGCTGCCGGCAGCTGCTGACGGCCACGTAGGCGTTGAGCTCGGCCAGGCGCGGCAGCGTCGCCTCCGCCCGGTTCTGCCCCACGTCCTCCTCCCGCAGGTAGAACTGGGGGGGGGGGGAGGCAAAAAGGGGGGGGGGGGTCACGGGGGGGGCGGGGGGGGGAGAGGAGGCCCCCCGAGGACCCCGCACCCCAATAGAACCCGCGGCGGCACCCGGCAGCTGGGGACGCCCACCTGGAAGGGGGGGGCACCCCCATATCTGTAGGACCCCCCCACCACACACCCATAGGGACCCCCCAGCACCCATAGGGACCCCCCCAGCACCCATAGGGACCCCCCCACACACCCATAGGACCCCCCCAGCACCCACAGGAACCCCCCACACCCATATGACCCCCCCAGCACCCATAGGGACCCCCCAGCACCCATAGGGACCCCCCCGGCACCCATAGGACACCCCTAGCACCCATAGGAACCCCCCACACCCATAGGGACCCCCCACACCCATAGAGACCACCCCCCTGCACCCATAGGGACCCCCCCGCACCCACACAGACCCCCCTGCACCCATAGGACCCCCCTGCACCCACACAGACCCCCCTGCACCCATAGGGACCCCCCCGGCAACCATAAGACCCCCCCCAGCACCCATAGGACCCCCCTAGCACCCCCAGACCAACCCCCACACCCACAGGACCCCCCCACCACCCACAAGACCCCCCCAAAACCCAGGCTGCAACCCCATTAATTCCCCCCGGGGGGGGGGGGGGGGGGGACGACTGAACCCCCCTATAACACCCCATACCCCATATAAATCTCCTTTAACCCCATTTTTTCCCGGGGGGGGCACTTAACCCCCCTATACCCCCCCCAAACCCCTTTATGACCCCCCAAACCCCCAAATAACCCCCCTTTGACCCTGTTTTTTGCCCTGGGGGGGCATTTAACCCCCCTATGCCCCCCATTAACCCCTTTACGACCCCCCAAAACCCCCAAATACCCCCCCTTTGACCCTGTTTTTTCCCCGGGGGGGACCATTTAACCCCTTTATAACCCCCCAAGCCCCCAAATAACCCCCCTTTGACCCCATTTTTTGCCCTGGGGGGGCATTTAACCCCTTTATAAGACCCAAAATCCCAAATAACCCCCCTTTGACCCTGTTTTTTCCCCGGGGGGGGACCATTTAACCCCTTCACGACCCCCAAACCCCCAAATAATACCCTTTGACCCCATTTTTTCCCCTGGGGGGGCATTTAACCCCCTATACCCCCCCTCAACCCCTTTACGACCCCCCAAAACCCCCAAATAACCCCCCTTTAACCCCGTTTTTTTCCCCGAGGGGGGCCATTTAACCCTTTATAACCCCCCAAACCCCCAAATAACCCCTCTTTAACCCAATTTTTTCCCCGGGGGGGCACTTAACCCCCCTATAACCCCCCAACAACCCCTTTACAACCCCCCAAGCCCCCAAATAATTGACCCCATTTTTTGCCCTGGGGGGGAATTAACCTCTTTATAACCCCCCAAACCCCCAAATAACCCCCCTCTGACCCCGTTTTTTTGGTTTTTTTTTTTGTTTTTTTTTTTTGGTTTTTTTTTTCCCGGGGGGGGGCCCCTGCTCTCACCTGGGAGGCCAGGTCGGGCCAGGCGGCGGGGTGGGGGTCGTGCAGCGTCACCGACTTGACCCCCCCCCAGCACCAGGTTCTTGGCCACCTCCACGCCGAGCCCCCGCAGCCCCGACACCAGCACGTTGGACGTCTGCATGCGCTTCATCGCCTCGTGGCCCAGCACGTACCTGGGGGGGGGGCGCCTCAGCCACCGGGACCCCCCCCCCAAATCCATGGGGACCCCCCCGAATCCATGGGGAGCCCCCCGAATCCATAGGGAGCCCCCAAGTCCATAGGAGCCCCCCTCAAGTTTTTTGGGGTTCCCAAATCCCTTAGGAAGGACCCAAAGACCCCCCCCCCAAATCCATAGGGACCCCCCCCAAATCCATAGGGACCCCCCCAAGTCCATAGGGACCTCCCCCAAATCTTTGGGGTTCCCAAGTCCCTTAGGAACGACCCCAAAACCCTTAAGGAGAAGCCAAAGACCCCCCCCCAAATCCATAGGGACCCCCCCCCAAATCCATAGGGACCCCCCAAATTCATAGGGACCCCCCCAAGTCCATAGGGACCTCCCCCAAATCTTTTGGGGTTCCCAAATCCCTTAGGAACGACACCAAATCCTTAAGGAGCACCCAAAGACCCCCCCCAAACCCATAGGGACCCCCCCAAATCCATAGGGACCCCCCAAATCCATAGGGACCCCCCAAATCCATGGGGGCCCCCCCAAATCCATAGGGAGCCCCCTCAAGCCTTTTGGGGTCCTCAAATCCCTTAGGGAGGACCCCAAAACCCTTAGGGAGGACCCAAAGACCCCCCCCAAACCCATAGGGACCCCCCCCAAATCCATGGGGACCCCCCCGAATTCATATGGACCCTCCTGAATCCATAGGGAGCCCCCCAAATCCATAGGGAGCCCCCTCAAGTCTTTTGGGGTCCCCAGATCCCTTAGAAACGACCCCAAAAGCCTTAGGAAGGTCCCAAAGACCCCCCCCAAATCCATGGGGACCCCCCCAAATCCACAGGGAACTCCCCCAAATCTTTTGGGGTTCCCAAGTCCCTCAGGAAGGACCCAAAGACCCCCCCCCAGAAATATTTTGGGGTGCCCCAAACCCCCCAGAAGCCCCCCCCCCCAGTTTTTGGGGTCCCCCAAACCCTCTGGAAGCCCCCCCATAGTTTTTGGGGTCCCCCAAACCCTTTGGAAAGACCCTGAGCCCCCCCCCAGGATTTTGGGGTCCCCAAACCCCCCAGAAGCCCCCCATAGTTTTTGGGGTGCCCCAACCCCCCCCCAGACCCCCTCCCCCCAGTTTTTGGGGTCCCCCCCCTACTCACAGCTGCCGGGAGTACAGCCCCTCATCGATCTCGGCCTCGCCCCCGTTCTTCGCCATGCCCTGGGGGGACAGCGGGGGGGCGTTGGGGACATCGGGGGGGGCACTGGGGGACACTGTGGGGGCACTGGGGGACACTGGGGGGGATATTGGGGACACTGGGGACATGGGGGGGTGCTGGGGACATTGGGGGGGCGCTGGGGACATGGGGGGGCACTGGGGGGGATATTGGGGACACTGGGGGGACACTGGGGACATGGGGGGGGCGCTGGGGACCTGGGGGGGGGCACTGGGGGGACACTGGGGACACGGGGGGGGTGCTAGGGGGGGCACTGGGGCCATGGGGGGGCATTGGGGGGGCACCGGGAGGGGATATTGGGGACACTGGGGGGACATTGGGGGGCGTTGGGGACATTGGGGGGGCACTGGGGGGCGTTGGGGGGGATACGGGGGGGTGGGGACACAAGGGGGACGTTGGGGGGGGGACACCGGGGGCCATGGGGGGGACATTTGGGGACATGGAGGAGGCATTTGGGGACATTGAGGGACATTTGGGGACCCTTGGGGGCATTTGGGGACGCCGGGGGACACTGGGGGTCATTCAGGGACACGGTGGGACATTTGGGGACCCCAGGAGACATTTGGGACCCCTGGGACATTGGGGACCCTTGGGGGACGTGGGGGGGTGACGTTTGGGGACCCCTGGGGACATTTGGGGACCCTTGGGGACGTGGGGGGGGGACGTTTGGGGACATTGGGGACATTTGGGGACCCCAGGAGACATTTGGGGACTCTTGGGAACGTTTGGGGACCCTTGGGGGACGTGGGGGGGGGGACATTTGGAGACCCCTGGAGACATTTGGGGACCCCCGGGGGACATTTGGGGACATTGGGGACATTTGGGGACGTGAGGGGGGGACATTTGGGGACCCTGGAGACATTTGGGGACCCTTGGGGACGTTTGGGGAACGTGGGGGGGGACATTTGGGGACCCTTGGGGGATGTGGAGGGGGGGACATTTGGGGACCCTGGAGACATTTGGGGACCCTTGGGGACATTTGGGGACCCCTGGGGATGTGGGGGGGGGACATTTGGGGACCCGGGGGGACATTTGGGGACCCTTGGGGACATTTGGGGGGGGAGACATTTGGAGACCCCTGGGGACATCTGGGGACCCCTGGGGACGTGGGGGGGGGAGACATTTGGGGACCCCGGGGGACATTTGGGGACCCTCGGGGACGTGGGGGGGGGGACGTTTGGGGGCCACTCACGTTGGCGGGGGCGGCGCTGGGCGGGACGCTGGGGGCGCAGGCGCGGTTGGACCCCGCGGGCGGCTCGGACCCGGAGACGCGGCGCTTCTTGGTCAGCGGGGGGCTGGACATCTGGGGGCGGGGCCGGCGCCTTGCGACACGCCCACTTCCGGCCACGCCCCCTTCCGGCCACGCCCCTTCCGGCCACGCCCCCTTGTGGGGACACGCCCCCCGGCCACCCCACCCCCCCCCCCCCCCGCCACATCCCCTGGGGCATCCCCCCTCCCTCACAGCCCCCCATAGGCCACGCCCCTTCTTAGACCACGCCCCCTTTAGCCACGCCCCTACGGAGCCACGCCCCCAGATGGCCACACCCATCGGGACCCGCCCCCTTTGGCCACGCCCCCTCCCGACACCCCCCCAGGCACCCCCCCCTCCATCACACCCCGCTTGGACCCGCCCCCTCCTTAGGCCACGCCCCTTTCCACCAGACACGCCCCCTCGTTGGGCCACGCCCCTTTCCTTAAGACACGCCCCCTCCTTTAGGCCACGCCCCCCAGTGCAATCCCACCCCCATTAGGCCACGCCCCCCTTAGGCCACGCCCCCTCCCTTAGGCCACGCCCCCTGGGGCATCAAGGGACAGCTGGGGGTGGCACCAGGGGACATCAAGGGGACACTGGGTGGCACTGGGGTTACTGGGGGACACTGGAGGTGACACTGGGAGACACTGGGGGACAGCGGGTGATGCTGGGGGACACCAAAGGGACACTGGGGGACTCTGGGAGACACTGGGGGACACTGGAGGTGACACTGGGAGACACCAAAGGGACACTGGGTGACACTGGGGGACGCTGGAGGTGACACGAGGTGACACTGGGGGACACTGGGTGGCACCGGGTGACACTGGAGGGGACACCGGGGGACACTGAAGGTGACACTGGGGGACACTGGGAGACACTGGGTGACACTGGAGGTGACACTGGGGGACGCCAAAGGGATGCTGGGGGACACTGAAGGTGACATGAGGTGACACTGGGAGACACTGGGTGGCACTGGGGGACACCAAAGGGACACTGGGTGACACTGGGAGACACTGGGGGGGACACCAAAGGGACACTGGGAGACACTGGGTAGCACCGGGGGACACCAAAGGGACACTGGGTGACACTGGAGGTGACACTGGGTGACACTGGGAGACACTGGGGGACGCTGGGGGTGACACCGGCTGACACTGGGGGACGCTGGGGGTGACACTGGGTGGCACTGGGGGACACTGGGGGGATGCTGGAGGTGAGCCCGGGTGGCACTGGGGGACACTGGGTGGCACTGGGGGACACTGGAGGTGACCCCGGGGGGACACCAGGTCCCCAGAGGGACCCAGCCCCACCCAGGGGGGGGAGCCAAAGGGGGCGGGGCCTCCTCCCTGGGGGCGGGGCCTCCTGCCCAGGGGCGGGGCCTCCCACCTGGGGGCGGGGCCTCCCACCTGGGGGCGGGGCCTCCGGCCTGGGGGCGGGGCCTCCGGCCTGGGGGCGGGGCCTCCCACCTGGGGGCGGGGCCTCCCAGGCTCCCGTTAGCGGGGTCCCAGTGGGGGCAGGGGGCAATTAGCGGGGCGGCCAATTAACGGGGCAGGAGCCAGGGGCACGGGGGGGAGGGGCTCTCGTTAGCGGGAGGCGGGGCCCGTTAATGGGGGGCCGTTAACGGGGTCCCGCTAACGGGGTCCTATTAACGGGGTCCCATTAACGGGGTCCTCATTAACAGCGTCCCATTAATAGAGATCCCATTAACAGGGTCTCGTTAACAGGGATCTCATTAACAGGGTCCCATTAACGGGGTCCTCATTAACGGGGTCCCACTAACGGGGGTCTTATTAACGGGGCCCCATTAATGGGGTCCTCATTAACAGGGTCCCATTAATGGAGATCCCATTAATGGGGTCTCGTTAACAGGGGTCTCATTAACGGGGCCCTCATTAATGGGGTGCCATTAATGGGGTCCTACTAACGGGGTCCTATTAACGGGCGTCTTATTAACGGGGTCCTCATTAATGGGGTCCCACTAATGGGGTCCTCATTACTGTGGTCCCATTAACAGGGTTCCACTAATGACACCTCATTAATAGGGTCCCCCTAATGGGGGGGGCAGGTCCTATTAATGGCGGTTACGTTATGGGGGTGACGTTAACGGGATCCCATTACTGGGGTCCTCTGTTAACGGGACCCCATTAATGGGGGGCCTGTTCCCGTTACCAGGGACCCCCAATTAATAGCATCCGTTACCGGGGGTCCCCGTTAATAGGATCCCCCATTAGCAGGGCCCCCCGTTAATAGGGCCTCGTTACCGGGGGTCCCATTCCCCATTACTGGGACCCCATTACCGGGGTCCTGTACCCCATTACGGGGGGGTCCCCCATTAATAGGGTCCCCCATTACCGGGACCCCATTACCCAGGGGTCCCGTACCTCGTTACCAGGGGTCCCCCATTAATAGGGTCCCCCATTAATAGGGTTCCCAATTAATAGGGTCTCCCATTACCAGGGTCCCACTCCCCATTACCGGGATCCCATTACCCAGGGGTCCCGTACCCCATTCCCGGGGGTCCTCTGTTAATAGGGTCCCCCATTACCGGGGGTCCCCGTTAACAGGGTCCCCCGTTAATAGGGTCCCCCATTAATAGGCCCCCCCGTTAATAGGGTTGCCCGTTAATAGGATCCCCCGTTTATAGGGTCCCCCGTTAATAAGGTCCTGCTGTTAATAGGGTCACCGTTAATAGGGTCCCTCGTTAATAGGGTCGCCCGCTAATAGGGTCCCCTTAAATATGGTTCTCATTAATAGGGTCCTCATTAACAGGGTTCTCCGTTAATAGGATCCCCCTTTATAGGGTCCCCCGTTTATAGGGTCCTCATTAACAGAACCTCCCGTTAATAGGGTCCTTGTTAATAGGGTCCCCCGTTAATAGGATCCTCATTAATAGGGTCGCCCGTTAATAGGATCGCCCATTAATAGGATCCCCGTTTATAGGGTCCCCCGTTAATAGGGTCCTCATTAATAGGGCCCCCCGTTAATAGGGCCCCATTCCCGGGGGTCCCAGCCCCCAATTACCGGGGTCCCCCATTCCCGGGACCCCATTCCCGGGGGCTCCCCCGTTAACAGGGCCCCCCGTTAATGGGATCCCCCGTTAACGGGATCCCCCGTTAATGGGATCCCCCGTTAACGGGCCCCCCGTTAATGGGATCCCCCGTTAATGGGATCCCCCGTTAATGGGATCCCCCGTTAACGGGCCCCCCGTTAATGGGATCCCCCGTTAATGGGACCCCCCGTTAACAGGGCCCCATTCCCGGCCCCCCTCCGTTCCCGTTCCCGTTCCCCCACCCCCCCCGGCCCCAAACCCGCCCGGATTTGCCCCAAAACGCCCCCGCCCCCCCCCCCCCCCCGTACCAATGATGCTGTCCAGGCCCCGCCGCCGGGTCCCGCCCGCTCCGCTCGGCTCCTCCGCGACAAGATGGCGGCCGCCTCTCCCCGCCGCCCCCCGCCCCGCGCCGAGCCCCGCCCCCCGCCGCCCTCCCCGCCCCCCATTGGCCGCCGCCTCCCGGCGCCGCGCCCCATTGGACGGCGCCTCCCGCCGCCGCCCGGCGCCTCCCGTCATTGGCCCGCGAGGGGAGAAGGGGCGGGCCCTCCGCCGGGCTGCCGGGGAGCTGATTGGGCGGCGCCCCCTCCGAGGGCACGCCCCCCTCCGCCCTCCCAGCACGCCCGGATGCGGGGGGGGGGGGGAAGGGGGGAGGAGGGGGCGGGGCCTCGCGGAGGGGCCCGGATGGGGAGGCCCCGCCCCCCGGGCGTGCATACGGAATGAGGGGGCGGGGCCTCGTGACACAGCACGGCCCGACGGCGGCCGGGGGGGGACACACGGGGACCTATGGGGGCCTGTGGGGGCCTATAGCGGCCTATAGCGGCCTACAGGGCTCTGTAGGGGCCTATAGGGGCCTGTGGGGGCCTATAGCGGCCTATAGGGGCCTATAGAGCTCTGTAGGGGCCTGTGGAGGCCTATAGGGGCCTACAGGGCTCTGTAGAGGCCTGTAGGGGCCTGTGGGGGCCTATAGGGGCCTATAGCAGCCTACGGGGGCTATAGGGGCCTGTGTTGCTCTATAGGGGCCTATGGGAGCCTGTAGGGTCTTATAACGGCCTATGGGGGCCTACAGGGGCCTGTGGAGCTCTATAGGGGCCTATGGGAGCCTATAGGGTCCTGTAGCAGCCTATGGGGGCCTATAGGGGCCTATGGGAGCCTATAGGGTCCTGTAGCAGCCTATGGGGGCCTATAGGGGCCTATGGAGCTCTATAGGGGCCCATTGGGGCCTACAGAAGCCTGTGGGGGCCTATGGAGGCCTATAGCAGCCTATAGGGTCCTATAGAGGCCTATGGGGGCCTATAGGGGCCTATGGAGCTCTATAGGGGCCCATTGGGGCCTATAGAAGCCTGGGGGGACCTATGGGGGCCAGTAGGGGCTTATGGGGGCCTGTGGAAATCTATAGGGGCCTATGGAACCCTATAGGGGCCCTATAGGGGCCCTACAGGGGCTCTCCGAACCCTACAAGTGTCCTACAGGGGCCCCACGGGTGCCCTATAGGGGCCCTCAGGGGTCGTAAGACCCTGTAGGGCCCCTATAGGGGCACACAGAAGCCTGTATGTGCCTTGTAGGGGCCCCACAGGTGCCCTGTAGGGACCTATAGAGCCCTGTGTGTACCCTATAGGGGCCCACAGGTACTTATAGAATCGTACATGTTTTCGATGAGTCCTCAGCGGCTTATAGAACCATACATGTGCCCTATAGGCCCCCCCGGGTGCCCTATAGAAGCCTATAGGGGCTCACAGAACCCAGTATATGCCCTGTAGGAGCCCCACAGATGCCTTATGGGGCTCACAAAATCCTATAGGGGCTTATAGGGGCTCCGCAGATGCCCTTTGGTGACCCATAGGGGTTATAGAACCCTATATGTGCCCCATAGGGGCCCTGCAGATGCCCTATAGGGGACCTTGGGGGTTCTAGGGGGGGCTACCAGGTCCTATAGGGGCCCCACAGGGCCTCAGGGGGACAACAGGATGGCTGCAGTGACCCTATAGGGGCTTGTAGAATGTCACAGCGGCCCTATAGGGGGCCTCTGGGGGGGTTAAAGAAGGGTCTGTGGTGCTATAGGGGCCCATGGAGGGCTGGGGGATCCCTATAGGGGCTCTTTGGGGGGGGTATGGAGGGGTCTGGGGGTGCTATATGGGCTTATAGCGGGGTCTATAGGGTCTTAGGGGGCAACAGGATTCCATGGGGGGCTTGAGGAGCTCTGCAGGGCCTCTTTGGGAGACTATAGGTGCTCTGCGGGGCTTATAGGGGCCCCTATAGGGGCTCGGGGGAGCAATAGGACCCCACAGAGGGCTGGGGCAGGGCAAGAGCAGCACTATAGGGGTCTATAGGGGGGCATGGGAGCCTGTGGGGCCCATGGTGAGCCTTTAGGAACCTCACGGGGGAGCTATAGGGGGCTGGGGGGGACTATAGGGAACCATGGGGGGGGGTACAGAGGCCTATAGGGGGACTATAGGAGACCACAGGGTCTCATGGGCACCTATGGGGAGCCATAAGGGGCCTGCAGAGGAGCTCCTGGGTGCTGGGGGTGGCTATAGGGTCCCACGGAGCCTATAGCAGGGCTATAGGTGACTGTGGGAACCTATAGGGGGGGTTCTCTGGGGGGGGAGTTGGGAGAAGGGGGGAGCTGTAGGGGCACGCAGGTGTCTATAGGGGCTCTGCGAGCACCCGCGGGAGCCTATAGGGGCTGCGTGGCGGCCCACAGGGGGACTATAGGAGACCTATAGGTGCCTACAGATGTATAGGTGGACCTATAGGGGCACGTGGGGGGCTTTAGGGGCCACGGGGGGGGGCTTCGGGGGGTGGAGGGGATCCATAGGGGGCCACGGGGGGGGGTCTGCGGGCACTATGGAGACCCCAGCACAGCTCCCGGACCCTATAGTGTGTATAAGGCCTGCTAGGAACCTATAGAATCTATAACACCCCCCCCCCCCCCAAAAAAAAAGAGGCAGCACGGCGACGGAGAGAGCCCCCAAATTTTATTTGCATGGGGGGGGGGGGGGAAGAGAGACCCCAAGAGGGAGCAGGGGGGGGGCTGGGGGTCGGGGGGGCGTCCTGGGGGTCCGAGGGGGGGTCCTGAGAGTCTGAGGGGGGTCTGGGGGGTCAAGGGGGGGGGGGGGGGTCCGAGGGGGGGGTCCAAGGGGGGGTCCTGGGGGTCCAGGGGGGGTCCTGAGAGTCTGAGGGGGGGTCCTGGAGGTTTGAGGGGGGGGTCTGGGGGTCCAGGGGGGTCCTGAGAGTCTGAGGGGGGGTCCTGGGGGGGTCCAAGGGAGGGTGTGGGGGTCCGAGGGGGGTCCTGGGGGTCTGAGGGGGGGGGGTCTGAGAGTCTGGGGGGGATCTGGGGGTCTGAGGGGGGTCCTGAGAGTCTGAGGGGGGGTCCCGGGGGGGGTTTTGGGTGTCTGAGGGGGGTCCTGGGGATTCAAGGGGGGGTCCTGAGAATCTGAGGGGGGGTCCTGGAGATTTGAGGGGGGGTCCTGGGGGTTTGAGGGGGGTCCTGGGGGGAGTTTTGGGGGTCCGAGGGGGGTTCTGGAGGTCTGAGGGGGGGTCCTGGGGGTCCCTGCTCGCTCCTGGGGCTCCGAGAGGGCTCCCGGGGGGGGGTCCCGGGAAGGGGGGGGGTCCCAGGAGGTGGGGGGGGTCCCGGGAGTTGGGGGGGGGTCCCCGTTCACTCCGGGGGGGGCAGCGCGAGGCGCGCGGGGTCGTAGTAGTCGGAGTCGAGCAGGGGCAGCCCCCGGCGCTCCCGCTCCCGGATCCGCCGCTCGGCCTCGCGCCGCGCCCACTCCTGCAGCCTTGGGGGGGGGCAAAGAGACAAAATTTAGGGTCTGGGGGGGTCCCCGGAGCCCCCCCCCCGTGCCCCCCCCCCCCCCCCTTTTCTCACCCGTAGTCGGGCAGGTAGTGCACGAAGACGGCGCCCAGCACCAGCGCCCCCGAGACGCCGGCCAGGAAGGCGGCGCGCATGTTGGCCGCGTCGGCCGCGGGGTCGGCGGAGAAGCCGTGGTAGTCGGGGTTCTGCCGGGGGGGGGGGGGACCCCAAAAAAATATAAAGGGTGAGGTGGCCCCCCCCTCCCCCAGCGGAACCCCGAAGGTTCCGAATTGACCCCCCCCCCGTAACGCGCGGAGAGACGGTTTTGCCACAAATAAAGCCCGAATCGCGCGCGGGTGACCCCAAAGTTCCCCCAAATAACCCCCAAATCCCCCCGAAATAACCCTAAACCTCCAAATCCCCCCCCCCAGATAACCCCAGAGCCCCAATTTCCCCCCAAATAACCCCAAAATCCCCCCAAATAACCCCAAACCTCCAAATCCCGCCCCCCAAAAACACCCAGACCCCCAATTTCCCCCCAAATAACCCCAAAAACACCCAGACCCCCAATCTCCCCCAAATAACCCCAAAATCCCCCCCAAAGAACCCCAAACCTCCAAATCCCCCCCCAGATAACACCCACAGCCCCAATTTCCCTACAAATAACCCCAAACCTTACAAATTCCCCCCCGATAACCCCAGACCCCCAATTTCCCCCCCCAAATAACCCCAAAGCCCCCCAACCCCCCCAAAACAGCCCCCAAACCTCCCAGCCCCCCCCCAAACAATCCCAAACCGCCCCCAAATAACCCCAAATCCCCCGATCTCCCCCCAAGCCCCCACCGAAATCCCCAAATCCCCCCAATTTGCCCCAAATCCCCTCCAATAATCCAAAATCCCCCCCAATTCGCCCCAAATCCCCCCCAATGACCCCAAATCCCCCTCATTTTGCCCCAAATCCCCCCAATTCGCCCCAAATCCCCCCCAATAATTCAAAATCCCCTCCAATTCGCCCCAAATCCCCCCCAATTTGCCCCAAATCCCCCCCAAATAATTCAAAATCCCCTCCAATTCGCCCCAAATCCCCCCCAATTTGCCCCAAATCCCCCCCAATTCGCCCCAAATCCCCCCCAATGACCCCAAATCCCCCGATCTCCCCCCAAGCCCCCACCGAAATCCCCAAATCCCCCCCAATTTGCCCCAAATCCCCCCCAATAATCCAAAATCCCCCCCAATTCGCCCCAAATCCCCCCCAATTTGCCCCAAATCCCCCCCAATTTGCCCCAAATCTCCCCCAATTCGCCCCAAATCCCCCCCAATAATCCAAAATCCTCCCCAATTCGCCCCAAATCCCCCCCAATGACCCCAAATCCCCCCATTTTGCCCCAAATCCCCCCCAATTCGCCCCAAATCCCCATTTTGCCCCAAATCCCCTCCAATTCGCCCCAAATCCCCCCCAATTCGCCCCAAATCCCCCCCAATTCGCCCCAAATCCCCCCCAATTCGCCCCAAATCCCCCTCATTTTGCCCCAAATCCCCCCAATTCGCCCCAAATCCCCTCATTTTGCCCCAAATCCCCCTCATTTTGCCCCAAATCCCCCTCATTTTGCCCCAAATCCCCCCAATTCGCCCCAAATCCCCCCCAATGACC
Organism: Anser anser; assembly: GCF_964211835.1. NCBI lineage: Eukaryota > Metazoa > Chordata > Aves > Anseriformes > Anatidae > Anser > Anser anser. The sequence continues at coordinate 30,456 of NW_028154125.1, forward strand.
CCAAATCCCCCTCATTTTGCCCCAAATCCCCCCAATTCGCCCCAAATCCCCCCCAATGACCCCAAATCCCCCTCATTTTGCCCCAAATCCCCCCAATTCGCCCCAAATCCCCCCCAATGACCCCAAATCCCCCCAATTCGCCCCAAATCCCCCCCAATTCACCCCAAATCCCCCCCATTTTGCCCCAAATCCCCCCCATTTTGCCCCAAATCCCCCCCATTTTGCCCCAAATCCCCCCAATTCGCCCCAAATCCCCCCCAATGACCCCAAATCCCCCCCAATGACCCCAAATCCCCCCAATTTGCCCCAAATCCCCCCCATTGGCACAGAACAGGCCCCGCCCCCCAAGCCCCAAGCCCCGCCCCAAGCCCTTGCTCAGGCCCCGCCCCCTCCATTAAGCCCCGCCCCTTCCCCGCCCCCTCCACCAGGCCCCGCCCCCTCCAGTAGGCCCCGCCCCTTGCCCCATGGCCCCGCCCACCTCCCCGGCTCCCTTCCTAGGCCCCGCCCCCTCCCGGAGGCCCCGCCCCTTGCCCTTGCCCCCTGTCCCCGCCCACCTTGCGCTGCGCCTCCGCCATGGGCTCCTCCTCGTGGGCCCCGGCCCCCAGCGGCAGCGCCACGGCCCCGGGCGGCCCCGCCGAGCGCCCCCGCACCCCAGACCGCAGCGCCCGCACCGCCCGCCCCAGCGCCGCCATGGTTGCCCCGGAACTGCGCCCCCGCCCCTTCCGCCGCCGGGCCGGCCAATCAGAGCGCGCCGCCTCGCCTCCTCGGCCAATAGGGAGTGAGTTCTGCCGGCTCGTCCCGCCCCCTCGCGGCTCGTCCCGCCCCCTCGAGGCTCGTCCCTCCTCCGCGCGGCGCTAGCCAATCAGCGAGCGAGCCCGCCGCGCGCTAGCCAATGGCGCCGCGGCGGCCCGCCCCCCCGCCGAGCTTCACCCAATGGGCGGTGGCGCCGGGCAGACGGGCGGGCGCGGCGGCCAATGGAGGCGCGGCGGGGGCGGGGCGAGGCGCGCGGGGCGGGGCGTGCGCGGCGCGGCGCCGCCATTTTGTGGCTCGGGAGCGGCGGCGGCGGAGCGGAGCGGGGAGGTGGGAGCGGGCCCGGGGGGCGGGGCCTAACGGGGAGGGGCGGGGCTTAACGGGAGGGGGCGGAGCTTACCGGGGAGGGCGGGGTTTTAACGGGGAGGGGCGGGGCTCACCGGGAGGCCCCGGGGGCCCGGCGAGGGCGGTGATTGGTGGGGAGGGAGCGAGGGGGCGGGGTTTGGCGCCGGGCGAGCGCTGTGATTGGGTGGTTCGGTGGGCGGGGCTTTGAGGGGCGGGGCGGTGTATGCTAATTAGGGGGAGGGGCTTATGGGTGGGTGATGGCCTTGGGGGGGGCAGCGCCCGGGGAGCCCCAGTTTGTCCCAGTGCCTCCCAGTCAGCCCCAGTTCACCCCAGTTCCTTTCCCAGTCCTGTCCCAGTGTCCTCCCAGTGACCACCAGTTCATCCCAGTGCCTCCCAGTGACCTCCAGTACCCTCCTACTGCCTCCCAGTGGCTCCCAGTTAATTCCAGTAACTCCTAATGCCTCCCAGTGTTGTCCCAGTACTCTCTCGTGACCACCAGTTCATCCCAGTGCCTCCCAGTTCCTCTCAGTTCATCCCAGTATCCTCCCAGTGAGCCCCAGTTCATCCCAGTGAGCCCCAGTGCCTTCCCAGTCCTGTCCCAGTGCTTTCTAATTCACCCCAGTGCCCTCCCAGTTCATCCCAATGCCTCCCAGTGCCTCCCAGTTCATCCCAGCGTCCTCCCAGTGCCCTCCCAGTTCACTCTAGTGCTTCCCAGTCCCTCCCAGTAGCCTCCCAGCTCATCCCAGTTCCCTTGCAGTTCACCCCACTCCGTCCCAGTTTCTCCCAGTCCCTTCCCACTTCCTTCCAATTCATCCCATTTCCTCTCATTTCCCTCCCAGTGCCTTCCAGAGCCTCCCCAGTTCATCCCAGTCCCTCCCAGCTTCCCCTATTTCCCACCAACTCTCTCCCAGTCACCTCCCAGTCCCCCCCCAGTCCTCCCCAGTGTCTCCAAGTTGCCCCAGTCCCTTCCAGTTCACCCAGTTGCAGCGTCCCTTACAGGTGCCAGCGTCGGCCATGGAGTATGAGCGCAGGTAGGAGAAAACGGGGGGGGGGGACTCAAAAGGGGGGGGAACCCAAAAAGGGGGATGGGACCTCAAAAAGGGGGGACACCCCAAAAGGGGGGGAGACCCAAAAAAGGGGGGAGGGATCCGAAAAGGGGGGGGGACCCCAAAAATGGGGGGGGAGGAAGACCCCCAAATGTGGGGGAGGAACTTCACAAGGGGGGGAGGGACCCCAAAAAGAGGGGGGACCCCAAAAAGAGGGGGGACCCTAAAAGAGAGGGACATGGGAGGGACTCCAAGAGAGGGGGGCACAAAAAGGGGGGGACCCCAAGAAAGGGGGGAGCCCGAAAAGGGGGATGGGACCCCAAAAAAGGGGGTAGCACCTCAGAAAGGGGGGGGGACTAAAATAGGGGGACATAGGGGGGACCCCATAAGGGGGGTTGGACCCCAAAAGGGGGAGGGGGGAGGAGAACATTTCCGCCTCCGGGGGGGGGGAGGGACACAAATTGGGGACCCTCTTTAAACCCACCCCCCCCCCCAAATCCCCCAGGGGCGGCCGGGGTGACCGGACGGGCCGCTACGGCGGGGCGCCCCCCTCCGAGGAAACCCCCCCCGGGGGGGGGTCCCGCAGCCAGCGCGACCACGACTATCGCGACATGGACTATCGCGGCTACGGGGGGCCCCCGGAGGGCACCCCCAACCCGGGGACCCCCCCGCAGGTAAGCGCAGGGACGCCCCCCGGTTCCGGCATCCCCCCCCAACCCTGACCCCTGCTATTTTGTGACACCCCCCCCCCACCCCCCCAATTTATCGCAGGGGTCCTACGAGGGCGCGGAGCCCCCCCGGAAGCGCGACCCCCCCCCGGCGGCGCTGCCCTTCGGGGCCGACGGCGATTACCGGGACCAGGATTACCGGCCCGAGGCGCCCGAGGAGGAGCCGCGCGCCAGCACCATCGTCATGCTGCGCATGCTGCCCCAGGCCGCCACCGAGAATGACGTAAGCCACGCCCCCTTTGGGGAGAAGCCACGCCCCCTTTGGGGGAGCCACGCCCGCTTTCGGGGAAGCCACGCCCACTTTCGGGGGGGAGCCGACCACCTCGGTTCGGTAGCGCTCTTTTAGAGGAGCGCTGGCCCTTTAAATTATTCCTTCTAATAGGAGGTCAGGGAGGATGTGGCCACGCCCCCGGGGGTAGCCACGCCCCCCTCTGTTTAACCACGCCCCCTTAGTTTTGGCCACGCCCCCTGGTTTAGCCCCGTGCCCTTCGGGGGGGCGCTGGCCCTTTAAATCGTCTGCTGCAATATGACTCCACGGAGGGTGTGGCCACGCCCCTTAGTCCTAGCCACGCCCCCACCTGGGCCACTCCCACCTTGGCCACGCCCCCTTGGCCACACCCATTTCTTTTTGGCCACACCCACTTAAGTGCCCCCAGCCACCCCTGGGGGGCGCCGGCCCTTTAACACCCCCCCCACACGGCCTGAGTCCCATTTGCATGGCCACGCCCACTCTGCCTTGGCCACGCCCATTTGCGTTGGCCACGCCCACTCATGCCCCCGTCCTATCAGATTCCCCCATTCCCTCGGCGGGGCGCCGGCCCTTTAAATCCCTCAGTGGAGGTGCTTGGCCACGCCCCTCGCCTTGGCCACGCCCCCTGCCCCAAGCCACACCCACCCCAAACCACGCCCCTCTTAGGCCACGCCCCCTTGGGGTACCCATCCACCCGACTGCCCGGGGCCGCCCCTGCTGCACCGCTGCCCCTGGGCGCCACCTCCCCCTGCCATGGGGGTGCCCCGCGAATTCGGGGTCCCCCCCCCAAAATTCGGGGTCCCCCCCCAAATTGGGGGCCCCCCCCCAAAATTCGGGGTCCCCCCCAAATTGGGGGCCCCCCCCCAAAATTTGGGGCCCCCCCCTGACCCCCGTGTCCCCCGTCCCCCCCCCCAGATCCGGGCGCAGCTGCAGGCGCAGGGGGTGCAGCCCCGGGAGGTGCGGCTGATGCGCAACAAGTCCTCAGGTGAGCCCGGGGCGGCGGCGGCCCCAGGGTGGGGGGCACCCAAGGGACACCCGGGTCCCCTCTGGGGGGGTTGGGGGGGACGCCCTTGTAGCTCGGGGGCCCAGCTCTGACTGTGCCGCAGGGTCCTGAGGGTGCTGGGGGGGCGTCCCTGCCACACCGGGGGCACCCAGGGGTGCTCGGCCCGCGCTGAAGGGGCACCCAGGGGTGCTGGTTTAACACTCGGGAGCACCCAGGGGTGCTGAGGCGGACTTGGGGGGCACCCAGGGGTGCTGTGAAGTAGAAAGGGGGCACCCAGGGGTGCCAGGTCCATCCCCAGGGGGCACCCAGGGGTGCCAGTCCTGTTCTCAGGGGGCACCCAGGGGTGCCCATCCCATCCCCAGGGGCACCCAGGGGTGCTGTGCAGTACAAAGGGGGCACCCAGGGGTGCCAGTCCCTTCCCCAGGGCCACCCAGGGGTGCTGGTCCTGTTGTCAGGGGGCACCCAGAGGTGCCCATCCCGTGTCTAGGGGCACCCAGGGGTGCTTATCTCACATCCAGGAGCACCCAGAGGTGCTGTGCAATAGGAAGGGAGCACCCAGAGGTGCCCATACCATTTCTAGGAGCACCCAGGGGTGCTATGCCATAGAAAAGGGGCACCCAGGGGTGCCGATCCCATCTCAGGGGGCACCCAGAGGTGCCCATCCCATCCACAGGGGCACCCAGGGGTGCCGGTCCCATCTCAGGGGGCACCCAGGGGTGCCCATCCCATCCCCAGGGGCACCCAGGGGTGCCAGTCCTGTTCACAGGGGGCACCCAGGGGTGCTCATCCCGTTTCCAGGAGCACCCAGGGGTGCTGTGCCATAGAAAGGGGGCACCCAGAGGTGCCCATCCCATCCACAGGGGCACCCAGGGGTGCCAGTCCCACTTCAGGGGGCACCCAGGGGTGCCAGTCCCATCCCCAGCGGCACCCAGGGGTGCCAGTCCTGTTCACAGGGGGCACCCAGGGGTGCTCATCCCATCTCCAGGAGCACCCAGGGGTGCTGTGCCATAGGAAAGGGGCACCCAGGGGTGCCAATCCCATCCACAGGGGCACCCAGGGGTGCCGGTCCCACCTCAGGGGGCACCCAGGGGTGCCAATCCCATCCCTAGGGGCACCCAGCGGTGCCAGTCCCACCTCAGGGGGCACCCAGGGGTGCCCATCCTTTCTCTAGGAGCACCCAGGGGTGCTGGTCATCTTTCCTGGGGGCACCCAGGGGTGCCCATCCCGTCCCCGGGGCACCCAGGGGTGCTGGACCCGCAGTAGGGGGCCACCCAGGGGTGCCCACAGATACCCAGGGAGCACCCAGGGGTGCCAGAGCCATACTTGGAGGCACCCAGGGGTGCCCATCCCCTTCCCAGGAGCACCCAGGGGTGCTGATCCATAGCCAAGGGGCACCCAGGGGTGCCAGTCCTATTCCCAGGGGCACCCTTGGGTGCTCCATTGTACTTTGGGGCACCCAGGGGTGCCCAACTCCTGCCCAAGGGGCACCCAGGGGTGCCGGTCCCATGCCTAGGGGCGCCCAGGGGTGCCCAGGGGTTGCCCCGTGTTGCTCATCCCGTCCCCAGGAGCACCCAGGGGTGCTGATCCATAGCCAAGGGGCACCCAGGGGTGCCAGTCCTATTCCCAGGGGCACCCTTGGGTGCTCCATTGTACTTTGGGGCACCCAGGGGTGCCCAACTCCTGCCCAAGGGGCACCCAGGGGTGCCGGTCCCATGCCTAGGGGCGCCCAGGGGTGCCCAGGGGGTGCCCCGTGTTGCTCATCCCATCCCCAGGAGCACCCAGGGGTGCTGTGCCATCCCCAGGTGGCACCCAGGGGTGCCAACCCTGCTCCCCAGATCACCCACAGGTGCTCACGTACACCCCAAGAGACCTCAGGAGCACCCATGGGTGCCTGGTCCCGCCCCTGAGGATCCTGGGGGGTTCCCAGGGAAGTCCCATGGGTGCCCCTTCTCAACCCAAGGGGTCCTGGGGGGTCCTGGGAGCACCCATGGGTGCCCCTGCTCAATATAGGGACTTCCAGGTAGGCCCCATTGCTGTCTGTCTGCAACCAACGGGGTGCCAGGAGGTCTCCGGAGCACCCATGGGTGCCCATACCCAACCCAAGGCTGCCCGTACCCAACCCAAAAGGATTTGGAGGAGCCCAGGAGCACCCATGGGTGCCCGTACCTAACCTAAGGGTGCCCATACTCAGCTTCAAACATCTTGGAGGATCTCAAGAGCACCCATGGGTGCTCCTACCCAACACAAGGGTGCCTGTACTCAACTCAAGGGTACTCATGCCCAACCCAATGAGTCTTGGAGCACCCATGGGTGCCCGTTCCTAACCCCAGGGTGCCCATACCCAACCCCACAAGTCTCAGAGGATCCCAGGAGCACCCATGGGTGCTTCTACTCGCCCAAAGATGCCCATACCCAACCCAATGAGTCTTGGAGCACCCGTGGGTGCCCGTACCCGACCCAAGCATGCTCATACCCAACTCAGTGAGTCTTGGAGGACCCTAGGGGCACCCATGGGTGCCCGTGCCCAACCCCATGAGTCTTGGAGAATCCCGGGAGCACCCATGGGTGCCCCTCCCCACCCCAAGCCATCCCAAACCCCCTGAGAAGCCTCGAAGGCCACCGGGAGCACCCAAGGGCGCCCGTCCCCACCCCCAACCAATTCCCATACCCAACCCAGGGGGGTGCATGGGGGGGGGTGCCGGGGTGGCAGGGAGCACCCATGGGTGCTCCCCCCCCTGAGCGCCGGCTCCTTCCAGGTCAGAGCCGCGGCTTCGCCTTCGTGGAGTTCCACCACGTCCAGGACGCGGCGCGCTGGATGGACGCCAACCAGGTGGCTGTCCCCCCGGGGGGGGGGGCTGGGGGGGCACCCCAGGGTGGGGGGGCACCCAAAGGACCGGTTCCCCCCCACCCCCACCCCCCCGCGGGGTCCCCTTGGGGCGGGGGCGGGGCGGAGGGCGGTTACTGGTTCGTGCTGGTCGCTGCTGGAGGCCCGCGGGCTGGGGTGGCTTCCGGGGGGCCTGGGGGGGGGGGGTGTTGTGCTGGTGCTTACTGGTTTGTACTGGTGGCTACTGGTCTGTACTGGCGGCTCCCGGTCTGCACTCGTGGCTGCTGGCTTGTACTGGTGGCTACTGGTCTGTACTGGTGGCTACTGGTCTGTACTGGTGGTTACTGGTTTGTACTGGTGTCTACCAGTTTGTACTGGTGGTTACTGATTTGTACTGGTGGCTACTGGTCTGTACTGGTGGTTCCCAGTCTGTACTAGTGGCTGCTGGCTTGTACTGGTGACTACTGGTCTGTACTGGTGGTTACTGGTTTGTACTGGTGGCTCCCGGTCTGTACTGGTGGCTCCTGGTCTGTACTGGTGGCTGCTGGCTTGTACTGGTGGCTACTGGTCTGTACGGGTGGCTACTGGTTTGTACTGGGGGCTACTGGTGTTTACTGGTGGTTACTGCTGTTTATTGGTGGTTACTGGTCTGTACTGGTGGCTACTGATCTATATTGGTGGCTACTGGTCTGCACTGGTGGCTATCGGTCTGTACTGGTGGTTACTGGTGTGTACTGGTAGCTACTGGTCTGTACTGGTGGATTCTGGTCTGTACTGGTGCTTACTGGCCTGTGCTGGTGGCTGCTTGTCTGTGTTGGTGGCTGCTGGTCTGTACTGGTAGCTACTGGTCTGTACTGGTGGCTATTGGCGTGTACTGGTAACTACTGGTCTGTACTGGTAGCTACTGGTCTGTACTGGTGGTTTTTGGTCTGCACTGGTGGCTACTGGTCTGTACCGGTGGTTACTGGTGTGTACTGGTGGTCCAGGCGCTCGGTTACTTTCTGTGTTGATGTTTGGAGGAGGTCACTGGTTTATACTGGGGGCTACTGGTTTATAGTGGTGAGCCAGAGAGCTCTGCATTTTCTATGGTGTCTTTTATGGCAGACTTACTGGTTTATACTGGTGGTTACTGGTTAGTATTGGTGGTTACTGGTTTGTACTGGTGGATGGGGCAGCTGAGTCCTTTCTGGGACGTTTGTCGGGTGCTTACTGGTCTATACTGGTGACTACTGGTCTATGCTGGTGTTCATTGGGGTTTATTGGGGGTTACTGGTTTATACTGGGGGCTTCTGGTTTATACTGGGAGTTTCTGGTTTATACTGGTGGCTACTGGTGTACGTGGCTGATGGTTTACAGTAATGGTTACTGGTTTGCGTGGGCGCTTACTGGTTTGTACTGGTACAAACTGGTTTATAGCAGCAGTTAGGGATGTATATTGGTGGTTACTGGTTTGTACTGGTGGTTTGTGGTCTATAGTGGTGGTTACTGGTTTGTACTGGTAGTTACTGGTCTGTACCGTTGCAGACCTGTTGGGGGTGGTTAGTGGTGTGTACTGGGGGTTACTGGTCTGTAGTTGTGGTTGTTGTTCTATACTGGTGGTTAGTGGTCTGTACTGGTGGCTAGTGGTCTGTACTGGTGGTTAGTGGTCTGTACTGGTGGTTAGTGGTCTAAGATAGCGGTTACTGGTCTGTACTGGTGCAGGGTGGTTCATAGTGGTGGTTACTGGTGTATACTGGTGCTTACTGGCCTGTACTGGTGCAGACTGGTTCATAGTGGTGGTTACCGGTGTATACTGGTGCTTACTGGTCTGTACTGGTGGCTACTGGTCTATTCTGCTGGGTACTAGTTTGTATGGGTGGTTACCGGTTTATACTGGTGGTTACTGGTTTGTACTGGGGGTCTCTGGTCTGTACTGGGACTTTCTGGTCTGTACTGGTGGTTACTGGTTTGCACTGGGGGTTACTGGTCTGTACTGATCCTTACTAGGTTATACTGGTGGTTACTGGTCTATAGCGGGGGTTACTGGTCTGTACTGGGGGTTTCTGGTTTGTACTGGTGGTTACTGGTCTGTACTGATCCTTACTAGGTTATACTGGTGGTTACTGGTTTATAGCTGTGGTTACTGGTCTGTACTGGTAGTTACTGGTTTGCACTGAGGGTTACTGGTCTGTACTGATCATTACAAGGTTATACTGGTGGTTACTGGTCTATAGCTGTGGTTACTGGTCTGTACTGTGGGTTACGGGTCTTTACTGGGGGTTACTGGTCTTTACTAGGGGTTACTGGTCTGTACTGGGTGTTACTGGTCTGTACTGGGGGTTACTGGTCTGTACTGATGGTTAGTGGTTTATACCGGTGGTTACTGGTCTATACTGGTGGTTACTGGTCTGTATTGAGTGTTACTGGTGTGCACTGGGTGTTACTGGTCCGTACTGGGTGTTACTGGTGTGTACTGGGTGTTACTGGTCTATACTGGTGCTTACCGGCCTGCAGCGACGCCCCCCCAGCAGCCCAACCCCCCTGCGGCGCCCCCCCGGGCCGGCCTCACCGGGCCGTACTGGTGCTTGGTGCCCTGCGCCGCTCCCCTCCCAGCCCCGGTGGGCTCGCACTGGTTTATACTGGGCTCGGACTGGTCGGGACTGGTGTGTGCGACCCCCCCGTGTCCCCCCCCGCAGCAGGGGCTGAGCCTGCTGGGGCAGCGCGTCTCCCTGCACTACAGCGACCCCAAGCCCAAGGTCAACGAGGACTGGCTCTGCGCCAAGGTGGGGGGGGGGGGGGGGTTGGGGGGGTTGGGGGGGGTCCTGGGGGGGGTGAGGGGGGGTTGGGGGGGGTCCTTGGGGGGCGCGGGGGGGGTTTGGGGGGGTCTGGGGGTGTAAAGGGGGGTCTGGGGGGGGTAAGGGGGGTCCTGGGGGGTGGTTAAGGGGTTTTGGGGGTCTGGGGAGGGTTTTGGGGGCTCCTGGGGGGTTTTGGGGGGGTCGTGGGGGGTTTTGGGGGGGTCTTGGGGGAGTAAGGGGGGTTAAAGGGGGGGCTGTGGGGGGTTTTGGAGGGTCCTGGGGGGTACTGGGGGGTTTTGGGGGGGGGTCCTGGGGGGTTTTGGGGGGGTCTGGGGTGTAAAGGGGGGGTCCTGGGGGGTTTTGGGGGGTCCTGAGGGGGGTCTTGGGGGTTTGGGGGGTGGTTAAGGGGGTTTTGGGGGGTCCGGGGGGGGGCCAGGGGGTTTTGGGGGGGGTCTGGGGGGTTTTGGGGGGGGTGCTGGGGGTTTGGGGGGTCCTGGGGGGTTTTGGGGGGGTCCTGGGGGCTTTTAGGGGGGGTCTGGGGGGGTAAGGGGGGGTTAAAGGGGGGTCCTGGGGGGTTAAGGGGGGGTCCTGGGGGGTGGTTAAGGGGGTTTGGGGGGGTCTTGGGGGGGGTCTTGGGGGGTATGGGGGGGTCCGAGGGGGGGGGGCAGGGGATTTTGGGGGGGTCTGGGGGGGTTTGGGGGGGTCCTGGGGGTTTTGGGGGGGGTCATGGGGGGGTTTTGGGGGGATCCTGGGGGGTCCTGGGGGGTTTTGGGGGTCCTGAGGGGGGTCCTGGGGGGTTTGGGGGGGTCCCGAGGGGGGTCTTGGGGGGTTTGGGGGGGGTCCTGGGTGATTTTGGGGGGTCCTGGGGGTTTTGGGGGGGGTCATGGGGGGTTTTTGGGGGTCTCCTGGGGGGGGTCCTGAGAGGGGTCCTGGGGGGTTTTGGGGGGGTCCTGGGGGGGTTGGAGGGGTTTGGGGGGGCCTGGGGGGGTCCTGGGGAATCTGCGGGGGGCCGGGGGGGGTTAAAGGGGCCCCGGGGGGGCGCTTGGGAGGGTTTTGGGGGTCCCTGGGGAGCGTTGGTAAAAATTGGGGGGTTTCGGGGGGTTTTGGGGTGCGGGGAGGTTTGGGGGGGGGCTGGCGGAAGCCTGGGGGCTTTGGGGGGGGGATTTTGGGGCAAATTGGGGAGATTTAGGGCAGGGGGGAGATCTGGGGGGCTCCGGGAGGATTTGGGGCAAAACCTGGGGGTTTTGGGGGCTCCTGGCAGTGCGGGGTGCAGAACTTCAAGCGCCGGGAGAAGTGCTTCAAATGCGGCGTCCCTAAAGCCGGTGAGTCGCCCCAAAACCGCCCGTTTTCACCCCAAAACCCTCGGTGCCCTTTAGAACCCCAAAAGCCCGTTCAATTTCCTCTGATTGGCCCCAAAATTGCCGGGTTTCGCCCCAAAACTATCTGGGAGACCCCAAGTTTTTCCCCCAAGCTTCCCTTAGGGGTCCTCAGACAAATGGGGGGAGGGGGGGGGGGGCGAGGAATTTTGGGGTGGTTTAGGAAATTTGGGGGGCTGGGGACTGAGTTTTGGGGTACAACTCCTAAATTTTGGGGGCTCTGTCGGAGTTTGGGGTTCCACTCCCACATTTTGGTGTTAAAACCCCAGATTTTGGGTTTCCTCACCCAATTTGGGGTAGTTCGGAGCCACGCTACCAAATATCGGGGCTCGACCCCAAAACTGGGAGGTTTAGGCTCCAAATTTTGGGGTTCAATCCCCACATTTTGGGATCTGACAACAAAATTTTGGCATTCGGCCACCAAATTTTGGGATTAAAGCATGAGATTTTGGGTGGATTCCGTAAAATTTTGGAGTTCCACCCCCCCGGTTTGGGGTTCAACCATCCAATTTTGAGGTTCAGACCCCAAATTTTGAGATTATTCCACAAATTTTTGTAGTTTCACCCCCCCAATTCGGGGTTCACCCATCAAATTTTGGGGTTCAGCTCCCAAATTTTGGGTTTATTCCACAAATTTTTGTAGTTTCACGCCCCGAATTTGGGGTTTAGCTGTCAAATTTTGAGGTTCACACCCCAAATTTGGGGGTTATTCTATGAAATTTTGGAGTTTCACCCTCTCAATTTGGGGTTCAACCCTCAAATTCTGGTTTTCACCCCCAATTTTGGGATTATTTCACCAATTTTGGGGTTTCCCTCCCCCCAATTAGGGGTTCAGCCAAGTTTTGGGGTTCAGCTCCCAAATTCTGGGGTTCCGCCACCCCAATTTGGGGTTGAACCACCAAATTTTGAGGTTCAGACCCCAAATTTTGGGATTATTCCACAATTTTTTGTAGTTTCACCCCCCCAATTCGGGGTTCACCCATCAAATTTTGGGGTTCACCCCGAATTTTAGGATTATTTCACCAATTTTGGGGTTCCACCACCCCAATTTGGGGTTGAACCACCAAATTTTGAGGTTCAGACCCCAAATTTTGGGATCGTTCCACAAATTTTTGTAGTTTCACCCCCCCAATTTGGGGTTCGCCCTCAAATTTTGGGGTTCAGACCCCGAATTTTGGATTATTCCACAAACTTTTGGAGCCCCACTCCTCCAATTTGGGGTTCAACCGTCAAATTTTGGGGTTCAACCGTCCGGTTTTGGGACTATTTTCTCCAATATTGGGGTTCCACCCCCCCCCCCCAATTTGGGGTTCGGCCGCTGACTGTGGGGTTTTTTTGGGGTGCAGAAGCGGAGCAACGGGGCCCGGGGGGGCCGCGACCGGAGCTTGTGCCCGGTGGGGGGGGCTGCTGCCCCTCCCCAGCCCTACACCCCCACTTTGGGGGGGACCCCGGGGGGGTCCTCAGGGGGGACGGAGCCCGGAGCCGACAACGCCAATGACAGTGAGTTTGGGGGGGGGGGGGATTTGGGGGGGATTTGGGGTCCGGGGGCATTTGGGAGCGTCTGGGGGGCTTATGGGGTCTTTGGGGGGGGCTATAGGGGGTCGGGGGGTGTCCTGGGGGAATTTGGGGGGGTCCTGGGGGATTTTGGGGGTTATGGGGGGTCTGGGGGGATTTGGGGGGGATTTGGGGTCCGGGGGGCATTTGGGAGGGTCTGGGGGGGGTTATGGGGTCTTTGGGGGGGGCTATAGGGGGTCTGGGGGGTCCTGGGGGAATTTGGGGGGGGTCCTGGGGGGGTCCTGGGGGGGGGTTATGGGGGAATTTGGGGGGTTATGGGGGATTTGGGGGATTCTGGGGGGATTTGGGGGGGTCTGGGGGTCCTGAGGAGGACTAGTATGGGGTGGGGGGTCGGAAGGATTTTGGGGGTCAGGGGGTTACTGGGGGGGGGTCTGGGGGTCCTGGGGGTGATTTGGAAGCATTTGGGGGTGGGGGGGCATGGGGGGGGGGGGTCCGTGGGGTGTGTGTGGGGGGGGAACTGAGGGGGGTGCTGGGGGGGGGAACTTGGGGGTCCTGGGATTTGGGTGGCTCAGGGGGAAAACTTGGGGGCTTTCCGGGGGTATTCAGGGGGGCGTCTGTGATCCCACGGCCCCCCCCCCTTAATATTTGCCCCCCCCGTGCCCCCCCCCCCCCCCCCCCGCAGCCATCATCCTGCGCAACCTGCACCCCCAGAGCAGCCTCGAGTCCATCCTGGCCGCCCTCGCCCCTTCGCCGCCCTCTCGGCCGCCAACTCCGCGTCATCAAGGACCGCCAGACCCAGCTCAACCGCGGCTTCGCCTTCGTCCAGCTGGCCACCATCGTGGTGGGGGCCCCCCCCGTCCCCCCCCCCCCACTTCGTCACCTCCGTCCCCCCCCCCCCTCATCCCCCCCCCCAAAGCCCCCATCCCCTCCCCGGTCCCTTCTCCCTCCAGGTCCCGACCCTACAACAGCCCTAAATCGTTTGGGGTGCTCCTGTGCCCCCCCCCCCCGATGGCACCTGGGGGTCCCCGTGGTTTTTTGACCCCCCCTCGGTCACTTGTCCCCCCCCCCCCCGTTTTGTGTCCCCCCCCCTCCCCAGGAGGCGTCGCAGCTGCTGCAGATGCTGCAGGCCCTGCACCCCCCCCTGCACATCGACGGCAAGAGCATCAACGTGGAGTTCGCCAAGGGCTCCAAGAGGTCAGGCCACGCCCCCCCGGCCACGCCCACTCCCCCCCAGGCCACGCCCCCACGTGCCACGCCCCGCCCCTTAGCCCCGCCCCTTTCCCCCAAATCCCATTCACCGGGCAGCGGCAGCCCTGGGAACGGCAGCCGAGAGTGGCCCAAGCCACGCCCACCAGCCTCAAGCCCCGCCCACCGGCCTCAAGCCACGCCCACCACCTCCAGGCCCCGCCCACCGGCCTCAAGCCCCGCCCACCGGCCTCCAGGCCCTGCCCACCAGCCTCAGGCCCCGCCCACCAGCCTCAAACCCCGCCCACCACCTCCAGGCCACGCCCATCGACCACATGCCCCGCCCACCGGCCCTAAAGCCCCGCCCACCAGCCCCCAAGCCCCGCCCACAACCACACCCCCCCAGTCCTTGGCCAGCCTATGGATGGCTCAAGCCCCGCCCATTCGCCCCCGAGCCCCGCCCACCAGCCACAAGCCCCGCCCACCACCTCCAGGCCCCGCCCACCACTCCTAAAGCCCCGCCCACCGCCCCCCAAGCCCCGCCCACAACCACAACCCTGGGCAGCCTAGGGAAGGCTCAAGCCCCGCCCATTCGCCCCCAAGCCCCGCCCGTCAACTCCAGGCCCCGCCCACCAACCGGACGCCCCGCCCACCGGTCCTAAAGCCCCGCCCACTTCCAAAAGCCACGCTCACTCCACCCAATCCCTGCCCTGCGGTAAGCCCCGCCCACACGCCCTTAAGCCCCGCCCCCCGGGGTTAGCCCAAGCCCCACCCCCTTACCCAGAATCCCCATGAGGCCACGCCCATTGCCTGGGCCCCGCCCACAAGCGCTAAACCACGCCCACAAATGCCTAGGCCCCGCCCACAGTGCGTTACACACAACAGGCCCCGCCCCTCTGCCTCTTAAGCCCCGCCCACTGCCCCAAACCACGCCCCCAGCCCTGCTGAGGCCCCGCCCCCAGAAGCGAGGCCCCAAATTTTTTGGGGGGCGTGGCCCTGACGTGACCCCGCCCCCTAGGGAGGTGCAGGGGGCGGGGCCAGGGGAGGGCCCGCCCCGCGCCAGCGCCGCCTCCGTCGCCTCCACGGCCATCGCCGCCGCCCAATGGGCGCTGTCCCAGGTGGGCGGGGCCGGGGGGCGAGGCCTATCGGAGGCGGGGCCTAAGAGGGGCGTGGCCTAAGAGGGGCGTGGTTTGGGGGCGGGGCCAAGAGGCAGGGGGCAGGGCTTATGGGAAGGGAGGGGGGTGTGGCTTGAAAGGGGGTGGGGCTTAAAGAGGGCGGGGCTGTGAAGGGGGCGGGGCTTCAATCCGGGGCGTGGCTTGATTGGAGTGGGCGTGGCTTGCGGGGGCTGGGCGTGGTTTGGGGAGGGGGCGGGGCTTCGGGGCCGGGTGGGCGGGGCTTGGCTCCGGGTAGGGTCATGTGGTTTGGGGCGGGG
>NW_028154124.1:0-28414 GCF_964211835.1 Anser anser
GGGGGGCAATGGGGTAGCTGGTGGGGGAGGGTAATGGGGTCAGTGGGGTGATGGGGGGGATTGGGGTCACTGGGGTGATGGGGGCAATGGGGGTGATGGGGGGGCAATGGGGTAACTGGGGGGGGCAATGGGGGAATTGAGGGGGCAGGGGGGTAATGGGGGCGATGGGGGGGATTGGGGTCAGTGGGGTGATGGGGGTGATGGGGGTGATGGGGGGAACTGGGGGGGCAATGGGGTAACTGGGGGAGCAGGGGGCAATAGGGGCAATGGGGGTGATGGGGGCAATGGGGTGACGGGGGGGCAAGGGGATCTGGGGAGCAGGGGGGAAATGGGGTGGGGGCAATGGGGCCAATGGGGGGCCACTGGTGGCAAGGGAGGGCCAATGGGGTTGATAGGGGGGTCAATGGGGGCAAATGGGTGAGCGGGGGGGCAATAGGGTCAGTGAGGTGGACAACGGGGTCAATGGGGGGGCAATAGGGTCAATGAAGGGCCAGTGGGGTCAATGAGGGGGGCAATAGGGGAAACAGTGGCAATGAGCAGGGCAATAGGGTCAATGAAGGGCCAATGGGGTCATTGGGGTCAATGAAGGGCCAATGGGGGCAATGGGAGGGGGCAGTGGGGTCAATGGGGACAATGCAGGGGCAATAGGGTCAATGAAGGGCCAAGGGGGGCAAGGGGGAGGCAATAGGGTCAATGATGTACAAATAGGGGGGCAATAGGGGCAATGAGGGGGTAGTGGGGTCAATGAAGGGCCAATGGGGGCAATGGGGGGCAATGGGGGGGCAATGGGGGGTTATAGGGTCAATGAAGGGCCAATGGGGGCAATGGGGGGGGGGCAATGGGTTCAATGGGGACAATGGGGGACAATACGGCCAATGAAGGGCCAAGAGGGAGCAAACAGAGGGCAATAGGGTCAATGGCGGGGCAATAGGGTCAATGAAGAGCCAAGGGGAGCAATGGGGGGCAATAGGGGCAATGAGGGGACAATAGGGTCAATGAAGGACCAATGGGGTTAATTGGGGGGGGGGCAATGGGGGCAATGAGAGCAACAAGGGGGGCAACAGGGTCAGTGATGGACCAGTGGGGCAATGGGGGGTCAATGGGGGGCAACGAGGGGGGCAATACGGTCAATGGGGCAATAGGGTCAACGGGGGCCGTGGGGGTCAATGGGGTGACCCTGTGGGGGCGACACAGTCCCGGGTAGGTCAACGGGGCCGACAAGGGTGGGGTCTTGCCCCCCACCCCAACGCCCCGTTCCCCCCCCCCCCCAGGCTGCTGCACGTGCTGTGCGCCAGGGGGCTGCGCGCCCCCGCCCGGGCGGCCGCCGAGGTCTTCAAGGCGCTGGGGCAGTGGAGCTGCGCGAGCACCGCGGAAGGTACGGGGCAATTATGGGGTCGGGGGCGGGATAGCGAGGTTAGGGGGTCGTGGGGACAGGATAAACAGGTTATGGGGGGAACGAGGCAATAATGGGGTCGTGGTTGCGGGATAATGAGGTTACGGGGTAAATGGGGCAGTAACGGGGTCGTGGGGGCGAGATAATGAGGTTATGGGGTAAATGGGGCAATAATGGGGTCGTGGGGGTGAGATAATGAGGTTGGGGGGGAACAGGGCAATAACGGGGTCGTGGGGGCGGGATAATGAGGTTATGGGGGGAACGGGGCAATAATGGGGTCGTGGGGGTGGGATAATGAAGTTAGGGGGGTAGCGGCGCAATAGTGGGGTTGTGGTGGTGGGATAATGAGGTTATGGGGTAAATGGGGCAATAATGGGGTCGTGGGGGCGGGATAACGAGGTTAGGGGGAATGGGGCAGTAACGGGATCGTGGGGGCGAGATAATGAGGTTGGGGGGGAACAGGGCAATAACGGGGTCGTGGAGGCAGGATAATGAGGTTATGGGGTAAATGGGGTCAGGGGGGATAATGAGGTTAAGGGGGTAACGGGACAGTAATGGGGTCGTGGGGGTGGGATAACGAGGTTATGGGGTAAATGGGGCAGCAATGGGGAGTAATGGGGAATAATGGGGTATAACGGGGTATAATGGGGTGTAATGGGGTATAAAGGGGAATAATGGGGAAAAAATGGAGAATAACGGCAATAATGGGGAGTAATGGGGAATAATGGGGATTAATAGAGAATACCAGGGAACAACGGGGAGCACCCCAGTAACGGGTGCCCCCTGCTGCCCCCCAGACCCCCTGCTGGTGGCAGCGGCAGCGGCGGCCCCGGGGGTCCTCGGGGACCTCCTGGCCCTGGGCGCCGACCCCGATGCCGCCGACCACCGCGGGCGCACGGTGCTGCACCTCGCCGCCACCTACGGGCTACCCCGCGTGCTCCAGGTAGGGCGAGGGGACCCCAAAACCGACCCCAAACCAATCCCGTGGGCACCCCGAAACTACCCTATGGGGACCCCAGAACCACAAAACCACCCCAAAACCTTCCCATGGGGACCCCAGAAACCCAAAACCATCCCATGGGGACTCCAGGACCCCAAAACCATCCCCAAACCACCCCATGGGGACCACAAAACCCCAAAACATCCCATGGGGACCCAAGAAGGCACCCCAAAACCAACCCAAAGGGCAACCAAAACTACCCCATGGGGACCTTGGAACCCCAAAACCATCCCATGGGACCCAGGACCTCAAACTATCCCAAAACCACCCATGGGCACATCAAAACCCCAGAAACCTCCCACGGAGACCGAGCAGGCACCCCAAAACCATCCCATGGGGACACAGGAACCCCAAAACCACTCCTATGGGAACCCCAGGACCCAAAACCATCCCATGGGGAGCCAGGCACCACAAAACTACCCCAAAACCACCCTCATAGGCACCCTAGAACCCCAAATCCGCCCCAGGGGGACTTAGGTGTTGGGAGACACCCCAAAACCATCCCATGGGAACCAGGCAACCCAAAAGTGCCCCATAGGGACCTGGGTGTTTGGGGACACCCCAAAACCACCCCACGGACACCCCAGCTCCCAAAACCACCCCATGTGGACCAGGGCATCCCACCCCACCCTATGGTGACCCTGGCACCCCAAATCCCTGTGGAGACCTTGACACCCAAACACCCCATGGGGACCCCCTGGCACCCCAAAACCCACTGTGGGAGCACCCTAAAACACCCCCCCGGGGTCCAGACCCCAAAAAATTGCCCAGGGGGACCCAGGAACCCGTTGGGCGCCCCAAAAACCACTCCCCTGCCCCCCCAGGCTGTGATGGCGTCAGGGGTCCCGGTCAACGTGGAGGCCAGGAACTTTGAAGGTAAATTTGGGGGGGGGGGGGTCACCGGGGGGGCAACCCCAATCCTAGAGGGGGGGGCATCTTGGGGGTCCCCCAGTTTATGGGGTCTCGGGAAGAGGGGTCTGGTTTGGGGCATCCTTGGGGGGGGGGGGGGTCCTTGGTTGTCGCCAGTTTTGAGGGGGGTTTCTGGGGGGGGGACTCAGGTTTAGGGTTTTGGGGGCGGGGGTGAATTTGTGGGCTTTTTTGGGGGGGTCCTTATTTGGGGGGGAGCAGGGCACGATTTGGGGGTGGCCTTGTTTTGGGGGAGCCTTGTTTTAGGGGGGGAGAATTGGAGATGAGGGGTCTCCATTTGTGGAGTGGGGGTCCCATGGGCTCTTTGACTAGGGGGGGGCAACCCCATTTTGGGGGGCTTATATTAGGAGACTTTGGGGCTGTCAATGGGGTCGCCCCCATTTTGGGGGGAATCCCCTGATTTTTTTTTGGGGGGGGGAGGCGATTGGGGGGACTTGTTTTTTGGGTCTTTGTTTGGGGGGGGGTCAAACTGTGGGGGTGAGGGTCTCCATTTTGGGGGGGGCTCTTTGACTTGGGGGGGGCACAACCAGAATTGGGGGCTGTCAGTGGGGTCACCCCCAGTTTTGGGGGGAACCCCCTTATTTTTGGGTGGCAGAGTGACCACCCCTCTTCTCCCCTCCCCCCCCCATTTAACCCCTCCCCCCCCAGGCCAGACCCCGCTGCACTGCGCCGTGCTGTCCATAATGCCTCCTGCGCGCCGGGGGGGGTGCCGGGGGGGGTCCCCCACCCCGACCCCCCAGGAGCGGCTCCTCTGCGTTGAGCTCCTGCTGCGGATGGGGGCCGACTGCAGCAGCCAGGTATGGGGGTTTATTTTTTTTGGGGGGGGGAGGCCCCATGGGTCCCCATTTGGGGTGCTGGGGGGCACCCATGGGTGACGCCCCCCCCACCCCCCCCCACCCCCATAGGACATGAAGAGCAGCCAGACCGTGCTGCACTTGGCCGTCAGGGGGGCAACCTGGCCCTGACCCACCTCCTGCTGCGCCAGCCCGGGGTGGCCCCCGCCTCGTCAACATGAAGGTAACGAGCCATAGGGCTGGGGGCACCTGTGGGGCACCTATAGGGCACCTATGGGCGCCTATGGACGTGGAGGGCACCTATAGGGTGTCTATGGGGCACCTATGGACCTATGGGATATCTATGGGGCACCTATGGGGTACCTATGGGGCACCTATGGACCTATAGGGCATCTATGGGGTGTCTATAGGGCACCTATACGGCATCTATGGGGACCTGTGGTGTACCTATAGGGCATCTATGGGGCAGCTATGGACCTGTAGGATATCTATGGGGTGTCTATAGGGCACCTATACGGCATCTATATGGCATCTATGGGGACCTATGGGGCACCTATAGGGCATCTGTGGGGCACCTATGGACCTATGGGGCATCTATGGGGCATCTATGGGGCACCTATGGACCTATAGGGCATCTGTGAGCACCTATGGGGCACCTACGGGGCACCAGTGGACCTGTAGGGCATCTATGGGCATCTATGGGGCACCTATAGGGCATCTATGGGGACCTATGAGGCACCTATAGGGCATCTATGGGGCACCTGTGGACCTATAGGGCACCTATGGGGTGTCTATGGGGTGTCTATGGGGTACCTATAGGGCATCTATGGACCTATA
The DNA here is from genome assembly GCF_964211835.1 of Anser anser. Lineage (NCBI taxonomy): Eukaryota > Metazoa > Chordata > Aves > Anseriformes > Anatidae > Anser > Anser anser. Next base: position 4,952 of record NW_028154124.1, read on the forward strand.
GGGCATCTATGGGCACCTATGGGGCTCCAGGTGGCACTTTGGGGGATCTAGGAGGGATTTGGGGTGCCCATGGTGCACCTATGGGGCAGCTGGAGGTGGTTATGGGGCACCTATGGGGCTAGGAGGAGGCTCTATAGGGCCCTATGGGGGAATTACGGAGAGTGGGGCTCTCTGTGGGGTCAGAGCTGTCTATGGGGTCTCCAGGAGACTTATGGGGCCTGTGGGGTGTCTGTGGGTGCCTCTGGGTGCTGGGACCTCCATGGGGGCTCTGGGGTTCCCTATGGGTTCTATAGGTCTCTCTGGGTCCCTATGGGTATCTGATGGTGCCTATGGGTCGCTGTAGGTCCCTTGGCTCTTGCTGGGTCCCTATGGGTATCTATAGGTCCCTACAGACGCCCTTGTTGGTGCCTATAGGTCCCTATGGGTCCCTATAGGTGTCTATTGGTACTTCTGGGTCCCTGGTGGCACCTATGGGTCCTGTAGGCCCCTCTGGGCCCCCTATAGTTGTCGATGGGTCCCTATAGGTGCCCATGGGCCCTTCTGGGACCTGTTGGTACCTATGGGTCCTACAGGTCCCTACAGGTCCCTATAGGTTGCTACGGGTGCTATAGGTCCCTGTGGGTCCTAGGAGCGCCATGGGGGACTTGGAGGTCCCTATCGGTCCCTATAGGTGCCCCATGGGGGGCTGGAGGTCTCTGTAGGTCCCTACAGACCATAGGAGCACCATGGGAGGGTCCGGAGGTCCCTATGGGTCCCTATAGACCATAGGAGCACTGTAGGGGGTTCTAGAGGACCCTATGGGTCCCAGGAGCACTATAGGGGGGGTTGGAGGACCCTATGGGTCCCTATAGACCATAGAAGCCCTGTAGGGGTTCAGGAGGTCCCTAGGGGTCCCAGGAGCACCCTGGGGGGTTCTGAAGGTCCCTAGGGTCCCTATAGACCATAGAGGCCCTGTAGGGGTTCTGGAGGTCCCTAGAGGTCCAAGGAGCACTATAGGGGTTCTGGAGGTTCCTATGGCTCCCTATAGACCATAGAAGCCCTGTAGGGGTTCTGGAGGTCCCTATGGGTCCCCATAGACCATAGGAGCCCTGTAGGGGTTTTGGAGGTCCCTATGAGTCCCTATGGGTCCCAGGAGCACCATGGGGGGGCTCTGGAGGTCCCTGTGGGTCCCTATAGACCATAGAAGCACTGTAGGGTGTCTGGAGGTCCCTGTGGGCCATAAGAGCACCCTGGGGAAGTCTGGATGGTCCCTATGGGTCCCTATGGGCCCCAGGAGCACCATGGGGGGGGTCTGGAGGTCCCTACAGGTCCCTATAGAACATAGAAGCCCTGTAGGGTTCTGGAGGGTCCCTAGGGGTCCCTAGGGTCCCAGAAGCACCATGGGGGGGTTCTGGAGGTCGCTATGGGTCCCTATGGGCCTTAAGAGCACCCTGGGGGGGTGTTGAAGGTCCCTATGGGTCCCAGAAGCACCATGGGGGGGTTCTGGAGGTCCCTACGGGTCCCTATGGGCCTTAAGAGCACCCTGGGGGGGGGGGTTGAAGGTCCCTATGGGTCCCAGGAGCACCATGGGGGGGGGTTCTGGAGGTCCCTAGGGGTCCCTATGGGTCCCAGGAGCACTATGGGGGGTTCTGGAGGTCCCTAGGGGTCCCTACGGGCCCCACGGTCACCCCCAGTCTGATGCCTCCCCCGCCACCCCCCCCCAGGCCCACGGGAACACCCCCCTGCACATGGCGGCGGCGCTGCCGGGGGGGCCCAGCCAGGAGCCCCTGGTGCGGCTGCTGCTGGCCTGGGGGGCCGACCCCGGCGCCCGCAACCTGGAGCACGACCTGCCCCACGGGCTGCTGCCCCCGGGCCCCCCGGGGACCAGGTGAGAACCCCCACCCCACCCCAAAACCCAAATCCGGCTGCTTTGCACCCAAACGGCACCGCTGAAACCCCGCAAATGAGCCCAGAATCGCTAAATCCTGCTGCTGTGCCCCAAATCCTATAAACGGCCCCAGAAGCCCAAGTCCTGCTGCTTTGCACCCAAATCCCATAAATGACCCCAGAATTGCTGGATCTGGCTGTTGTGCCCCAAATCTGGCTGCTTTGTCCCCAAACCGCGCCACTGAACCTCATAATTGACCCCAGGATCCCCAAATCTATTTGCTTTGCCCCAAATCCTGCTGATTTTCCCCCAAATAGCACCACTAGACCCCCATAAATTACCCCAGAACCCCCAAATCCATTTGGTTTGCCCCAAATCTGGCTGCTTTGCCCCAAAATTGAGCTGCTGAACCCCATAAATGACCCCAGAATTGCTAAATCCTGTTGCTGCACCCCAAATCCTGCTGCTTTGCCCCAAAATTGCATCACTGAACCCCATAAATGACCCCAGAATCCCTAAATCCTGGTGCTGTGCCCCAAATCTATCTGATTTGCCCCAAAATTGAGCGCTGAACCCCATAATTGACCCCAGAATCCCCAAATCTGGCTGATTTGCACCTAAACCCCGTAAATGACCCCAGAATCCCCAAATCCAACTGTTGTGCCCCAAAATTGCACTGCTGAACCCCCCTGAATGACCCCACCATCCCCAAATCTGGCTGCTTTGCACCCAAATCCCATAAATGACCCCAGAATTGCTAAATCCAGCTGCTTTGCCCCAAATCCTATAAATGACCCCAGAATCCCCAAATCCAGCTGCTTTGCCCCAAAATTGGGCTGCTGAATCCCATAATTGACTCCAGAGTCCCCAAGTCCTGCTGCTTTGCCCCAAATCCGACTGCTTTACACCCAAACCACACCGCTGACACCCGTAAATGACCCCAGAGTGCCCAAATCCAGCTGCTGTGCCCCAAATCCTATAAATGACCCCAGAATCCTCAAATCCAGCTGCTTTGCCCCAAAATTGCACTGCTGAACCCCCCTGAACGGCCCTAGAAGCCCCAAATCCTGTTGCTTTACCCCCAAATACAGCTGCTTTGCACCCAAACGGCACCACTGAAACCCCACAAATGAGCCCAGAATTGCTAAATCCGGTTGCTTTGCCCCAAATCCTGCTGCTTTGCCCCAAAATTGCACCACCACCACCACCCCCAAATGACCCCAAAATCCCCAATTCCTGTAACTTTGTCCCCAAATCCAGCCACCATCCCCCAAAACCCCTCTGCTCTGCCACCCCCCCAAACCACCCCCGTACCCCCAATCCTGCCTTTTCACCCCAAAACCCCCCCGAGGTGCTCCGAAGCCGGGCCTGACCCCAAATTTCTGCTTTCTCACCCCAAATTTTGGGGGCCCTCCCCCTAAAGCAACATGCCCCCCCTCCTCCCGCAATTTCGGGGCTCCCCCCAAGGATTTTGGGGCCAAACCCCAAGATCCTGGGGCAGCCCCAAACTTTGGGGCCTCCCCTACCCCCCTCCAAGATTTTGGGGTCAATCCCCAAGATTTTGGGGTCGTGACCCCCCCTCTTTTCTCCCCCCCCCCCCCCAGCTTCGCCTCCTCCTGAAGAGCCGCCGGGGGGCACGCCGCCCCTCCCCCACCTCCTAGATGACGTCATCAGAGGGCAGGGCAGCTCGGATGTGACATCATGCGGGGGGGGCACCCCAAAACGGCCCCCTCCCCCCGCCGCCCACCTTCGTTTTTCTCGATTTCCGTGAAATCGCCCATTTTTGGGGGGGGGGGCAAAGGGGGAGGAGCCTATCAGAGAAGGCTCCGCCCCCTCGCCCCCCACCCCCCCCATTTCCATGAAATGAATTCCCCGAACCACATTGGTTCATTTTTTGGGGGGGGGACCCAAAAAATGGGGGCACCCCCCCTTTTAACCCCCCCCAAATTAGGGGCGCTGCCCCTTTAAGAAAGCCCCGGGGGGCGGGGCTGCCTTGTAGCCCCGCCCCCTCACAAGCTCCTCCCCCCTCCCCACCTCATTAAGGAATTAATTAGGGGGAGGGGGGGGATTTTTAGGCCCCCCCCCCCAAATTGGGGGAGGGAGCCGCCAAGGGGACCCCAAATTGGGGGAGGGTGAGGGCGGCCGCGCCCGAAATCGGTGGATTTTGCCCCAAAATGGGGTGGGAGATCCCAAACTGGGGGGAACTGGTTTGGACTGGGAGGGGACTGGGAAGCGGGGGGGGGGGGGGTTGACCCCTCCCCCCCAAAACAAATAAAGACTTCTGATTGGCTGGAGCGAGGAGTGTGATTTTGGGGGGATGACCCCAAAAAGGATCCAGGACACCCCCCCTAATTTATGAGACCCCCCCCCCAATTAATGAGACCCCCCCCCCCAATTAACCCAGCCCTCCCCAATTAACAGCCTCCCCCTCATTAAGAAAAGGACCAATCAACACACCAGCTGCAGGCTCCTCCCCCCGAGGGGGCGGGGTTTATTTGGGGGGGGGTCTCACACCAGCTCCCCCTGAGGGGTGAATTGTGGGGGGCGGGGGGGAGCCCCCCCAAAGGGCGGGGGGGCGGCATAGAGCGACGGGGGGGCCACCTGCGGGGACAAGGGGGGGTCAGGGGGGGTCAGAAGGGACCTGGACCCCCCCCAAAAAAAAATTAATTAAAAAAGGGGGGGGGGGGAGGGTCTCACCTCGTCGTAGCCCCCCCAGTCGGGCACGTCCTCGTAGGGGTGGTCGGCTGGGGGGGCAAATTGGGGGGGTAAATTGGGGGGGTAAATTGGGAGGTGGTGAATGGGGAGGGGGGTAAATGGGGGGGGTGAATGGGGGGGTAAATTGGGAAAGGGTAAATTTGGGGGGGGGAGCTGGGGGGGTAAATGGGTAAATTGGGGGGTAAATGGGTAAAGGGGGGTGGTAAATTGGGGGGGTAAATTGGGAGGGCGGTAAATGGGGGGGGCAAATTGAGGGGGTTAGTGGGGTGGGGGGGTAAAATGGAGGGGGGACACTGGGGGGATAAAATGGGAGGGGGAAAATTGGGGGGGTAAGTTGGGGGGGTAAGTTGGGGGGGTAAATTGGGAGGGGGTAAATTGAGGGAATACATTGGGGGGGTAAGTGGGGGGGTTAAATTGGGAGGGGGTAAATGGGGGGGTAAATTGGGGGGGTTAATTGGGGAGGTAAATGAGGGGGTAAATGGGGATGGGGATAAACTGGGGGGGTAAATTGGGAGGGAGGGTAAATGGGGGGGTAAATTGGGACGGGGGTAAATAGGGGGGGGAATTATGGGGGTAAATAGGGAGGGGGGTAAATGGGGGCGTTAATTGGGGGGGTAAATTGGGGGTAAATGGGGAGGGGGGTAAATTGGGGGGGAGGGTAAATGGGGGGCATAAATTGTGGGGAGGGGGATGGGGGGAGGGGGGGGGGTTGGGTTTCGGGGGGGAGCTGCCCCTGTACTCACCCTTGGGGGGGTCCCAGGCGGGGGCGTCGCTGGGGGGCACCCAGGACCCAACGGAGCTCATCTTGGGGGGGGGGGGGGAGGTGACATCCCCAAGGGTCCCCAGGTGTCCCCGTGATCCCCCCACCACCACCCCCAAGGCCCCCCAGTGTCCCCCCCTCACCCCAAGGGTCCCCATTGAGCACCCAAGGGACCCCATCGGCCTGTTGACGTCCCCAAGGGTCCCCATTGGCCAGGGGACATCCCCAAGGCCCCCAGGTGTCCCCTGCCCCCACCCCAAGGTGACCCCATTGACCCGTCGATGTCCCCAAGGGTCCCCATTGACCACACCCCCACCCCCACCCAGGGGTCCCCATTGAGCACCCAAGGGTCCCCATTGGCCCGTTGATGTCCCCAAAGCCCCCAGGTGTCACCCCCATCACCCCAAGGGGACCTCATTGAGCACCCAAGGGACCCCATCGACCCGTTGACGTCCCCAAGGGTCCCAAATATTCGGGAAATGTCCCCAAGACCCCCGGGTGTCCCCCCATCACCCCAAGGGTCCCCACTGACCACACCCCCACCGCCACCCACAGGTCCCCACCACCCCTTTGACATCCCCGCACCCCCCGCTGCCCCTGCGCCCCTCCCCGCCTCACCTCAGTGCTCTCCGTCCCCAGCCCCTCCGTGCTCCTCGCGCCCCCCCCGGGGCCGCCTGCGCCCCCCCGGTGCCGTCGCCGCCGCCGCCGCAGGCCCATGACGGCCATGCCGAGCAGCAGCCCCGCCCCCAGCGCCCCCAGCGCCCCCGCCAGGCCGGGCACTGCCGCAAGGCCTGATGGGATCGAGGGGAGGGGGAGGGAAAGGGGGCGGGGTCAGGGGAGGGGGCGGGGACTCTGCTCCGCCCCTCCCCCACACCTCCCGTCTTTGTCACCTGAGGGGGGCGGGGCCGGGATCGGCCCCGGAGGTGGCAGCGAATCAGCAGGCAGCTCTGGGAGGGGGGGAGGAACGTGGAAACATCACTTCCGGTTGATAATTCCTGTTTCCTTACCTCCCACACTACTTCCTGTCTCGATATCAGGCTACTTCCGGTTCTAGGTGCCGTACTTCCGGTTCTACGCCCTCTCCCACCACCACTTCTGGTCCCCCGGCCCTGCTTCCGGTTCCGCTACAGCCAACTTCCGGTTGCAGCCAAGCAACTTCCGCCCCCTGCGTCACTTCTCCCATTGCCCCCTACCGAACAACTTCCGGGGTCTCACTTTCGTTTTCCTTTTCATGCCCCATTTCCAGTTTCACTTTCGTTTTCGACCAGCTTCCGGTCGCACTTCCGGGTTCTGCGGGCCTTTCCACTTCCTCCCTCTGCCCACCTCCCGCTTCCGCTTTGACCCCGCTTCCGGCCCCGCCCCCCCTTACCGGAAGTGGTGGCAGTGACTCTGACGGGGGCGCTGCTGCCGCGGGCATTGCGTGCCGTCACGGTGACGTCATAGGGCGTGGCCGGAAGTAGCCCCCGCAGCGTGAGGGCGGGGCGGGGCGCCAGGATGGAGGCCGGGGGAGGAGGGGCGCCGGGGCCCACGGCGCTGTGGGGGCGGGGCCGGAAGTGAGGGGTTAAAACCGGAAGTTACATCATATGGAAAACTGAGGAACCCCCGAGGGTAAACGGAAGTGATGTCATATCAGACCGGAAGTGGTGTGAAAACTCAACTGGGGGACAGGAAGTGGGTTCGTGGGGACCGGAAGTGGGTCCAGAGGCTCGGGGGCGGGGCCGGAAGCAGGGAGGGGGTGGACATCTTGAGCGGTTGGGGTCTCGCAGGGGTGTTGGGGGCCCCAGAGATGGGTTTTGGGGTCCCCACCGAGCTTTTGGTGTCCCCACGGGGTTTTGGGGTCCTCAGGGAGCTTTTGGGGTCCTCAGGGAGCTTTTGGGGTCCCCACGAGGGGCATTTGGGGTCCCTGTTGGCCTTGGACTCTCCGTTCAGCATTCCCAAGAGATTTTGGGTCCCAAAGTTGTTTTTTTTTGCATCCCCGTGAGTTTTCGGGGGTTTCTCATGGGTTTTGGGGGGACCCCCTGGGCTTTGGGGGGCTCCAACTTGGGTTTTTTTTGTGCCTCCGTAATTTTGGGGTGGAGTCACGTGTTTTTGGGGGTGTTCCCTGGAGCTCAGGTGGTCCAATGTTTTTTAGGGGGTCTCTAATGGTTTTTTGTGGAGTCTCAATGAGGTTTTGGTGCATTTTCCTGCTTTTTGGGGTTTACCCTTGCGTTTTGGGGGTGTCCATGACTTTTTTAGGTCCCACTGGGGGATCCCGGGAGGGATTCTGGGTCCCAGCTCGGTTTTGGGGGGGGGGGGGGGGGGTCCCAAAGGAGTCTCAGGGGCTCGCCATGGATTTTTGGGGTGGTGCCCACGGATTTTGGGGTATACCCATGGATCTTGGGGTGCTCGTAGGTTTTGGGGTGCCCGTGGGTTTCGGGGTGCTGGTGGGGCAGGGTCCCACCTGACCAGGAAGCTCTGGGGCAGCCCCCCGCTGAAGCCGGGGGTCCAGGCGAGGCTGAGGGAGGTCGGGGTGGCCTCCAGCACCCGCAGGTCCCGGGGGGGGTCTGGGCGGTCTGAAAGGGGGGGGGCGAGGGTCAGGGGACTCCCCAGATGTCACCCCCGTGTCCCCCCAGCGCCCCCTGTATCTCCCCCAGTGCCACCAGTATCGTCCCAGTGCTCCCAGCATGCTTCCCAGTGCCTCCAAAATCCTCCCAGTGCCCCCCAGTATCCCTTCGATGCTCCTCAATGTCTTCCCAGTGCCTCCCAGTACCCTCCCACTGTCCCCTGATATCCTCCCATTTCTCCCAGTATCCCCCCAGTGGCCCACTGTATTGCCCCAGTGCTCCCAGTATCACTCCCAGTGCCCCTAAAATCTTCCCAGTGCCCTCCAGTTAACACCCCACTGTCCCCCTGTATTGTTCCAGTCCCCCCAGAATGCCCCCAGTGCTCCCAGTAACACTCCCAGTGCTTCCAAAATCTTCCCAGTGCCCCTCAGTATCCTCCCAGTGCCCCCCAGAATCCTTCCACTGCTTCCAGTATCACTCCCAGTGCTTCCAAAATCTTCCCAGTGCCCCTCAGTATCCTCCCAGTGCCGCTCAGAATCCCCCCAGTGCTCCCAGTATCACTCCCAGTGCTCCCCAATATCTCCCCAGTGCTCTCTGTAGCCCTCCCAGTGCCCTCAGGGTGCTCCCAGTGCTGTCCAATCTCACCCCAGTTCCTCCCAGCACCACACTCCCCCCAACACCAGTCCCACCAGTCCCCACTCCCCAGCACCAGTACAGCCCAGTACCGGCCAATTGGAGCTTCAGGTGGCGCCGCACGGTGCCTAGGGGGTTCTGGGCCACACAGACGAAGGTGTCGAGGGTCCAGTTGCGGGGCTGGTTCTGGTACTGGTCCCAGTTGTGGGACTGGTCCCAGCGGCGGTGCTGGGCCCGCTCCACGCTGACGTTGGTCACGGTGAGGACGCTACTGGTCCAGGGCCCCTCGCGCCACTGGTGCCACTGGTACCTGCAGCATAACTGGGAACCATCAGGGCTGAACTGGGACCGGTTGGGGCTGAACTGGGACCGGTTGGGGTAGAACTGGGACCAGTTGGGGCTGAACTGGGACCAGTTGTGGAAAGACCTGGGACCAGTCAGGGGTAGAAATGGGACTGGTTGGAGACAGAACTGGAACCAGTTGGGGGCTGAACTGGGACCAGTTGAGGATAAAACTGGGACCAGTTGAGGGCAGAACTGGGACCCACTGGGGACAGAACTGGGACCAGTCAGGAACAGAACCGGGTTCCCAGTTGGCCCCAGTTGGCCCCGGTTGGGTTCACTTGGAACTGGTTGAATCTGATTGGCCCTGGTTGGGCATCGTTGGCCCCTATTGGCCCTGATTGGGTCCTGCTATCCCTGGTTGGCCCCTATTGGCCCTGGCTGGCCCTGGTTGGCCCTGATTGGGTCCTGTTGGCCCTGGTTGGCCCCTATTGGCCCTGGTTGGGTCCTATTGGGTCTGGTTGGCCCTTTTTGGATCTGATTGGCCCTGGTTGGCCGCGGTTGGTCACTGTTGGATCTGATTGGCCCTGGTTAGGCCCTGCAGGGTCTCATTGGCCATGACCGGCCCCATTGGCCCCTGGTTGACCCCATTTGGCCCCAGTTGCCCACAGCCAGGCCCGATTGGCTGCAGCTGCCCCCGGTTGGCTCCGATTGGCCCCTGGAAGCCCCGATTAGCCCCGGTAGCCCCTGATTGGTCCCCGGCCTGTCCCACGTGACCAGCGGTTACCTGTCCTCATTGGGCGGCAGGGCTCGGCCCCGGTGCTCCCAGTGCAGCTGCACCCCAGGGACCCCCTGGGCGCGGCACCGCAGCTGCGCCGTGTCCGCCCCGTCCGGCACCAGCACTGCCCCCGGCTCCGCCCCCGGCTCCGCCCCTGGCTCCGCCTCCAGCTCGGGGCCATCTTGGGGGGGGGGAGGAGGTCAGGGATTGGGGGGGGGCGGCCACCAATTGGGTGCTTCCCCATTGGGTGCACCCCATTGGGTGTCGCCCCATTGGGTGCCTCCTCCATTGGGTGCCCCCCCATTGGGTGCCCCTCATTGGGTGTCTCCCATTGAGTGCCCCCCGCATTGGGTGTCCCCCCCATTAGGTGCCCCCCCATTGGGTGCTCCCCTATTGGTTGTCCCCCCATTGGGTGTCCTCCCATTGGGTGCCCACCCATTGGGTGCCCCCAATTGGTTCCCCCACCCATTGGGTGTCCCCTCATTGGGTGCCCCCCATTGGGTGCCCCCCCATTGGGTGTCTCCTCCATTGGGTGCCCCCCCATTGGTTCCCCCACCCATTGGGCGTCTCCCATTGGGTGCCCACCCATTGGGTGCCCCCAACTGGTTCCCCCCCCATTGGGTGTCCCCTCATTGGGTGCCCCCCCATTGGGTGTCTCCCATTGGGTGTCCTCCCATTGGGTGCCCCTCCATTTGGTGTCCCCTCATTGGGTGTCCCCCCATTGGGTGTCCTCCCATTGGGTGCCCCCCCATTTGGTGTCCCCTCATTGGGTGTCCCCCCATTGGGTGTCTCCCATTGGGTGTCTCCCATTGAGTGCCCCCCCCATTGGGTGTCCCCCCCATTGGGTGTCCCCCATTGGTTCCCCCACCCATTGGGTGTCCCCCATTGGGTGTCCTCCATTGGGTGCCCCCCCCATTGGGTGTCCCCCCCATTGGGTGTCCCCTCATTGGGTGCCCCCCCATTGGGTGTCCTCCCATTGGGTGCCCCCCCATTTGGTGTCCCCTCATTGGGTGTCCCCCCATTGGGTGTCTCCCATTGGGTGTCTCCCATTGAGTGCCCCCCCCATTGGGTGTCCCCCCCATTGGGTGCCCCCCATTGGTTCCCCCACCCATTGGGTGTCCCCCATTGGGTGTCCGCCATTGGGTGCCCACCCAGTGGGACCCCCCCCCACCTTGGGAGCCCCCCCCATTGGGTGCCCCCCTTTGGATCTACCCCCGTTGGGTGCCCCCCCCTTGGATGCCCACCACATTGCCCCCCCCACGGGGTGCCCCCCCCGATCTCCCCCATATCCCCCCCCCAGAACTCCCCCACATTGTCCCCCCCCATATTTCCCCCCACCCGAGATCTCTCCCATATCACCCCCCCCGTTGTCCCCTTCCCCGCATTGTCCCCCCCCCCGCCCCGTTACCCCCCCCGCCCCCCCCCAAGGGACGCACAGCGCACGACGAGGCGGACGATGGCTCGGGCCGGGGGGGCCACGCCGGTGTCGACGCGGCACTCGTAGGCCCCCCCCAGGTCCCGGCGCGCCCCCCGCACCTGCAGGCGCCCCACGGGCCCCCCCCCCTGCGGCTGCAGCTCGGCTGGGAGCTCCCCGGACGCCGCCCCCTCCTCGGCCTCCGCCTGCAGGGACGGGGACGTGGGGACCCCTACGTGGCCCCCCCCCATGGCCCCACGGCCCCCCCCCCACGTCACCCTCATGGCCCCAAGGCCCCCCCCCACGGCCCCCCCGTAGCCCCACATTCCCACTATCTCCCCCCTGTCCCCCCCAATTTCCCCCCACGTCCCCCATCCCCGCGTTCCCCCAGTGTCCCCACGCCCCCACGGCCCCCCCCACACCCCCCATGGCCCCCCATGCCCCCCCCCCCATGTCCCCACGTCCCCAATGTCCCCACACCCCCCCTCCATGTCCCCAACGTCCCCCCCACCCCAATGTCCCCCCCACCCCATCGTTCCCCCCCACACCCCAATGTCCGCCCCCACACCCCAATGCCCCATCACCCCAATGCCCCCCCCCAGTGCCCCATGTCCCCCCCAGTGTCCCCACATCTCCCCCGTGTCCCCCACAACCCCGCGTCCCCAATGTCCCCCCCACCCCAGTGTCCCCCCCATGGCCCCCGCCCCCATGCTCCCTCCAATGTCCTCCACCCCAATGTCCCCCCCACCCCAACGTGTCCCCCCAATGTCCCACCCCAATGTCCCCACACCCCAATTATCCCCCCCCAAATGTCCCCCCCACCCCTATGTCCCCCCCAATGTCCCCCACCCTAATGTCCCCCCCACCCCCATGTCCCCACACCCTAATTATCCCCCCCAATGCCCCCCCCACCCCAATGTCCCCCCACCCCAATGCCCCCCCCAATGCTCCCCCCCACCCCAATGTCCCCCCACCCCAATGCCCCCCCCAATGCTCCCCCCCACCCCAATGCCCCCCCCATGTCCCCCCCATGTCCCCATATCCCCACACCCCTACACCCCCATGTCCCCCCCATGTCCCCCCCAACCCCAGTGCCCCCCCCATGCCCCCCAACCCCAATGTCCCTCTCCCCAATGTCCCCCCCACGTCCCCGTATCCCCACACCCCCACGCCCCAATGCCCCCCCCACGTCCCCGTATCCCCACACCCCTACGCCCCCATGTCCCCCCCCCATGCCCCCCCCCCCCAAAGCCCCCCCCCCCGACCCCGTTACCAGGCGCCCCCATTGCAGGCAGCCGGGGGGCAGGGGGCTGCCCCGGGCCTCGCACAGCAGCTCGGCCGCGCCCCCCTCGTCCACCAGCACCGGGTCGGGGGCGCGCACGATCACGGGGGGGTCTGCGGGGGCGTGGGGTCAAAGGTCAGGGGGTCGGGGGGTCAGGAGTCATGGGGCTGGGGGTCATGGGGGGCCATGGGGTGCCATAAAGGGCTACGGGGTTGCCATAAAGGGCTGTGGGGTGCCATAAGGGGTTATAGGGTGCCATAAAGGGGTTATAGGGTGCCATAAAGGGCTATGGGGTGCCATAAAGGGTTATGGGGTTGCCATAATGGGGTTATAGGGTGCCATAAAGGGCTATGGGGTGCCATAAAGGGTTATGGGGTTGCCATAATGGGGTTATAGGGTGCCATAAAGGGCTATGGGGTGCCATAAAGGGGTTATAGGGTGCCATAAGGGGTTATAGGGTGCCATAAAGGGGTTATAGGGTGCCATAAAGGGCTATGGGGTGCCATAAAGGGTTATGGGGTTGCCATAATGGGGTTATAGGGTGCCATAAAGGGCTATGGGGTGCCATAAAGGGGTTATAGGGTGCCATAAAGGGGTTACAGGGTTGCCATAAGGGGTTATAGGGTGACATAAAGAGCTTATAGGGTGCCATAAAGGGCTATGGGGTGTCATAAAGGGTTATGGGGTTGACTTAGGGGGGGTATAGGGTGCCATAATGGGGCTATGGGGTGGATATATGGGGCTATGGGGTGCCATAAGGGGACAATGGGGTGCCATAAAGGGATACAGGGTGCCAGAAGGGGCTATGGGGTTGCTATAAAGGGCTTTGGGGTGCCATAAAGGGGTTATGGGGTTGCCATAAGGGGTTATAGGGTGCCATAAAGGGGTTATAGGGTGCCATAATCAGGTTATAGGGTGCCATAAAGGGCTATGGGGTGCCATAAAGGGGTTATAGGGTTGCCATAAGGGGTTATAGGGTGACATAAAGAGCTTATAGGGTGCCATAAAGGGCTATGGGGTGTCATAAAGGGTTATGGGGTTGACTTAGGGGGGGTATAGGGTGCCATAATGGGGCTATGGGGTGCCATAATGGGACAATGGTGTGCCATAAAGGGATACAGGGTACCAGAAGGGGCTATGGGGTTGCTATAAAGGGCTTTGGGGTGCCATAAAGGGTTATGGGGTTGCCATAAGGGGTTATAGGGTGCCATAAGGGGTTATAGGGTGCCATAAAGGGCTATGGGGTGCCATAAAGGGCTATGGGGTGCCATAAAGGGGTTATGGGGTGCCATAAAGGGGTTATAGGGTGCCATAAAGGGTTATGGGGGTGCCATAAAGGGGTTATAGGGTGCCATAAAGGGCTATGGGGTGCCATAAAGGGGTTATAGGGTTGCTATAAGAGGCTATGGGGTGACATAAAGGGCTATGGGGTTGATATATGGGGCTATGGGGTGCTATAAAGGGCTATGAGGTGACATAAGGGGCTATGGGGTGTTATGAAGGGCTATAGGGTTGACTTAAGGGGGCTATGGGATTGTTATAAGGGGCTATGGGGTACCATAAAGGGCTGTGGGGTGCCATAAAAGGCTGTGGGGCTGACTTAAGGGGGCTATGGGGTTGACCTCAGGGAGCTATGGGGTTCCTATATGGGGCTATGGGGTGCCATAAAGGGATACAAGGTGTCATAAGGGGCTATGGGGTTGCTATAAGGGGCTGTGGGGTGCCATAGGGGGCTACGGGGTGCCATAAAGGGCGATAGGCAACAGGCCCTATAGGGTGCTGTGGGGCCCTATAGGGTACGATGGGGCCCTATAGGGTATGATGGGGGCCCTATTGGGTGCTGTGGGGCTCTATAGGGTACAGTGGGTGCCCTGTAGGATACAACGGGGGCCCACAGGGTGCTGTAGGGCACTATAGGGTAGGATGGGAGCCCTATAGGACAAGATGGGGGCCCTATAGGGTACAATGAGGCCCCATAGTGTGCTGTGGGACCCATAGGGCACAGTGGGGCCCTATTAGGTGCATTGGGGCCCTATAGGGTACGATGTGGGCCCTATAGGGTACAAAGGGGCCCTATAGGATACTATGGGGCCCTATAGGATACTCTGGGGCCCTATAGGGTACAAAGGGGCCCTATAGAGTACAAAGGGGGCCCTGTAGGGTACAATGGGAGCCTGTAGGGTACGATGGGGGACCATAGGGTGTTATAGGGCCCTATAAGGTAGGATGGGGCCCTATAGGGTTCAGTGGGGCCCCATAGGGCACAATAGGGTCCTATAATGTACAATGGGGGCCCCATAGGTTAGGATGGGGCCCTATAGGGTACAAAGGGGCCCTATAGGATACTATGGGGCCCTATAGGGTACAAAGGGGCCCTATAGTGTGCAATTGGAGCCTGTAGGGTATGATGGGGGACCATAGGGTGTTGTAGGGCCCTATAGGGTAGGATGGGGCCCTATAGGGTACAGTGGGGCCCCATAGGGCACAATAGGGTCCTATAATGTACAATGGGGGCCCCATAGGTTAGGATGGGGCCCTATAGGGTACAAAGGGGCCCTATAGGATACTATGGGGCCCTATAGGGTACAAAGGGGCCCTATAGTGTGCAATTGGAGCCTGTAGGGTATGATGGGGGACCATAGGGTGTTGTAGGGCCCTATAGGGTAGGACGGGGCCCTATAGGGTACAGTGGGGCCTCATAGGGCACAATAGGGTCCTATAATGTACAATGGGGGCCGTATAGGGTACAAAGGGGCCCTATAGGATACTATGGGGCTCTACAGAGTACAAAGGGGCCTTATAGGGTACAATGGGGGCCTATAGGGTACAATGGGGGCCCTATAGTGTACAATGGGAGCCTGTAGGGTACGGTGGGGGACCATAGGGTGTTGTAGGGCCCTATAGGGTAGGATGGGGCCCTATAGGGTACAATAGGGTCCTATAATGTACAGTGGGGGCCCTATAGGTTAGAGTGGGGCCCTATAGGGTACAAAGGGGCCCTATAGAGTACAAAGGGGCCCTATAGGGTACTATGAGGCCCTTTAGGGTACAAAGGGGCCCTATAGGGTACTATGGGGCCCTATAAGGTACAAAGGGGCCCTATAGGGTACAAAGGGGGGGGGTGCTCACAGTGCACTAGCAGGCGCAGGCTGGCGCTGGCCGAGCCCTCGGCGTTGTGGCACCGCACCCCGTAGGTGCCCGCGTCCCCCCGCGACACGTTGGCGATCTCCAGGGCCCCCCCCTCCAGCAGCCGGTGCCGGGGGGACCCCTCTGGGGGCGGGGCCAAGGGAGGGGGCGGGGCCAGAGAGGGGGCGGGGCCAGAGAGGGGGCGGGGTCAGAGAGGGGGCGGGGCCTGCTGCCCCCCCTCCTCCCGGTGACCCCAAACCTGCCGGCAGCCCCCAGTGGCCGCACGGCCCCTTCCCAGTGCTCCCAGTAACCACACGGCCCCTTCCCAGTGCTCCCAGTAACCCCACATTCCCCTCCCAGTACCTCCCAGTAACCCCGTGTCCCCCTTCCAGTGCGCCCCAGTGCTCCCAGTAACCCCACATCCTCTCCCAGTGTCTCCCAGCTCCTCCCATCCCACCCCCATCCCCTTCCAGTGCCTCCCAGTAACCGCACAGCCCCCTCCCAGTGCCCCCCAGTGCCCCTGTACTCCCCTCCCAGTGCCTCCCAGTGCTCCCAGTGTCCCCATATCCCCCTCCCAGTGCCTCCCAGTACCCCAGTACCCCCTCCCAGTGCCTCCCAGTGCTCCCCTGTAACCTCATATCCCCCTCCCATTCCCTCCCAGTGCTTCCAGTACCCCCTCCCATTCCCTCCCAGTGCTTCCAGTAAACCCGTACCCCCCTCCCAGTGCCCCCCAGTGCTCCCAGTACCCCCACATCCCCCCCACCCAGTGCTTCCCAGTACCCCTGTACTCCCCTCCCAGTGCCTCCCAGTGTTCCCAGTGTCCCCATATCCCCCTCCCAGTGCCTCCCAGTTCCCCCCAGTACCCCCGTACCCCCCTCCCAATGCCTCCCAGTGCTCCCAGTAGCCCCACGTCCCCCTCCCAGTGCCCCCCCAGAGACCCCGCGCCCCCTCCCAGTGCCTCCCAGTGCTCCCAGTGCCGCTCACCAGGCCGCAGGGGCCGCCCGTCCAGGCTCCAGGCGCAGGCGTCCACGGGGGGGTGGGCGAGGACGGTGAGGGGCAGCCGGGCCCCCCCGTGCTCCAGCGCCACCACCTCCGCCCCCGCCCCCTCCGTGAACTGGGGCGCGTCTGGGGGGGGGCCCAGTGCTCCCAGTAAGTACCAGGGCCCTCCCAGTAACCTCCAGGGCCCCTCCGGTAAGCCCCAGGGCCTGCCCGGTAACACCCAGGGGGCCTCCCAGTAAGTCCCAGGGCTCTTCCAGTGCCTCCCAGTAACCCCCAGTGCCCTCCCAGTAACCCCCAGTGCCTCCCAGCAACACTCAGTGCCCTCCCAGTAACCCCCACGGCCCTCCCAGTAACCTCCAGGGGCCTACCAGTAAGCCCCGGGGCTCTTCCAGTGCCTCCCAGTAACCCCCAGTGCCCTCTCAGTAACCCCCAGTGCCCTCCCAGTAACACTCAGTGCCCTCCCAGTAACCCCCAGTGCCCTCCCAGTAACACTGAGTGCCCTCCCAGTAACCCCTACAGCCCTCCCAGTAACCTCCAGGGGCCTCCCAGTAAGCCCCGGGGCTCTTCCAGTGCCTCGCAGTAACACCTGGTGCGCTCCCAGTAATACCCAGTGCCCTCCCAGTGCCTCCCAGTAACCTCTGGGGCCCTCCCAGTAACCCCCAGGGCTCTTCCAGTGCCTTCCAGTAACCCACAGGTCCCTCCCAGTAACCTCTGGGGCCCTCCCAGTAAGCCCCAGGACCTGCCCAGCAACCCTCAGGGCCCTCCCAGTAACCTCCAGGGGCCTCCCAGTAAGCCCCAGGGCCTGCCCAGTAACACCCAGGGGCCTCCCAGTAAGCCCCAGGGCTCTTCCAGTGCCTCCCAGTAACCCCCAGTGCCCTTCCAGTAACCCCCAGTGCCTCCCAGTAACACTCAGTGCCCTCCCAGTAATCCCCAGGGCTCTTCCAGTGCCTCCCAGTAACCCTCAGGGCCCACCCAGTAACCTCCAGGGGCCTCCCAGTAACCCCTAGTGCCCTCCCAGTGCCTCCCAGTAACCTCCAGGGCCCTCCCAGTGCCTCCCAGTAACCCCCAGTGCCCTCCCATCCCCTCCCACCCCCTCCCAGAATATCCCAGTCCCCTCTCAGTCCCCTCCCATCCCCTCCCAGTCCCTTCCCAGTATATCCCAGTCCCTCCCAGTCCCCTCCCAGTATACCCCAGTCCCCTCCCATCCCCTCCCATGCCCTCCCAGTCCCCTCCCAGTCCCTTTCCAGTCCCCCCCATCCCCTCCCTTCCCCCCCAGTCCCCTCCCAGTCCCTTCCCAGTATATCCCAGTCCCCTCCCAGACCCTCCCATCCCCTTCCATTCCCTCCCATCCCCACCCAGTCCCTTCCCAGTATATCCCAGTCCCCTCCTATCCCCTCCCAGCCCCTCCCAGTTCCTTCCCAGTATATCCCAGTCCCCTCCCAGTACATCCCATACCCTCCCATCCCCCCCAGTCCCCTCCCAGTCCCTTCCCAGTATATCCCAGTCCCCTTCCAGTCCCCTCCCATCCCCTCCCAGTATATCCCAGTCCCTCCCAGTCCCCTCCCAGCATATCCCAGTCCCCTCCCATTCCCTCCCAGTCCCCTTCCAGTCCCTTCCCAGTATATCCCAGTCCCCTCCCATCCCCTCCAATCCCCTCCCATTCCCTCCCAGTCCCCTTCCAGTCCCTTCCCAGTATATCCCAGTCCCCTCCCATCCCCTCCCATTCCCTCCCAGTCCCCTTCCAGTCCCTTCCCAGTATATCCCAGTCCCCTCCCATCCCCTCCCATCCCCTCCCAGTCCCTCCCAGTATATCCCAGTTCCCTCCCAGTCCCGTCCCAGTATATCCCAGTCCCTCCCATTCCCTCCCATCCCCCCCAGTCCCCTCCCAGTCCCTTCCCAGTATATCCCAGTCCCCTTCCAGTCCCCTCCCATCCCCTCCCAGTATATCCCAGTCCCTCCCAGTCCCCTCCCAGCATATCCCAGTCCCCTCCCATTCCCTCCCAGTCCCCTTCCAGTCCCTTCCCAGTATATCCCAGTCCCCTCCCATCCCCTCCCATCCCCTCCCAGTCCCTCCCAGTATATCCCAGTTCCCTCCCAGTCCCGTCCCAGTATATCCCAGTCCCTCCCATTCCCTCCCATCCCCTCCCAGTCCCCTCCCAGTACATCCCATACCCTCCCATCCCCCCCAGTCCCCTCCCAGTCCCTTCCCAGTATATCACAGTCCCCTTCCAGTCCCCTCCCATCCCCTCCCAGTATATCCCAGTCCCTCCCAGTCCCCTCCCAGTATATCCCAGTCCCCTCCAAGACCCTCCCATTCCCTCCCATCCCCTCCCAGTCCCTTCCCAGTATATCCCAGTCCCCTCCCATCCCCTCCCAGTCCCTTCCCAGTCCCCTCCCACTCCCTCCCATCCCCTTCCATCCCCCCCCAGTCCCTCCCAGTATATCCCAGTCCCTCCCAGTCCCCTCCCAGTATATCCCAGTCCCTCCCATCCCTTTCCATTACCTCCCGCCCCCTCCCAGTCCCTTCCCAGTATATCCCAGTCCCCTCCTATCCCCTCCCAGCCCCTCCCAGTCCCTTCCCAGTATATCCCAGTCCCCTCCCAGTCCCTCCCAGTATATCCCAGTTCCCTCCCAGTCCCCTCCCAGTATATCCCAGTCCCTCCCATCCCCTTCCATCCCCCCCCAGTCCCTTCCCAGTATATCCCAGTCCCCTTCCATTCCCTCCCATCCCCTCCCAGTCCCTCCCAGTATATCCCAGTCCCCTCCTAGCCCCTCCCAGTCCCTCCCAGTGCCCCCAGTCCCACTCACGCCGCAGGCGCAGCAGGTGCGAGGCGCTGACGGCCACCCCCAGGGGGGGGCTGGTGGCCTCGCAGGTGATGCGCTCGCCCTGGTCCCCTAGCGCCACCCGCAGCCGCAGCCGCGACCCCGCCGTCACCCCCCCGAAGGCCCCCGGGGACAGCGGCAGCGGCTCGCCCGGCACCCTGGGGACACGGGGGGACAGCGGGGACGCGTTGGGGACAGCGGGGACATTGAGGATATGGGGGGACAGCGGGGACATTGGGGACATCGGGGACATTGGGGACATCGGGGACAGTGGGGACATTGGGGACATTGGGCATGTTGGGGACATGGGGACACTGGGGACATTGGGGACATTGGGGACATGGGGACATTGGAGACATTGGGCATGTTGGGGACATTGGGGACATTGGGGACATCGGGGACGTTGGGGACATCGGGGACAGTGGGGACATTGGGGACATGGGGACATTGGGCATGTTGGGGACATGGGGACACTGGGGACATTGGGGACATTGGGCATGTTGGGGACATGGGGACACTGGGGACATTGGGGACATTGGGGACATGGGGACATTGGAGACATTGGGCATGTTGGGGACACTGGGGACATTGGGGACATTGGAGACATTGAGGATATGGGGGGACAGTGGGGACATTGGGGACATCGGGGATGTTGGGGATGTTGGGGACATTGGGGACATTGAGGATATGGGGGGACAGTGGGGACATGGGGATAATGGGGACATTGGGGACAATGGGGATGTTGGGGACATGGGGACATTGGGGACATCGGGGATGTTGGGGACATCGGGGACAGTGGGGACATTGGGGACATCGAGGGCATAGGGGGACAGTGGGGACATTGGGGACATCGGGCATGTTGGGGACATTGGGGACAATGGGGACATTGAGGATATGGGGGGACATTGGGGACATCGGGGACATCGGGGATGTTGGGGACATCTGGGACATTGGGGACAGCGGGGACACTGGGGACAATGGGGATGTTGGGGACATGGGGACATTGGGGACATTGAGGATGTGGGGGGACATTGGGGACATCGGGGATGTTGGGGACATGGGGACATTGGGGACATTGGGGACATTGGGGACGTTGGGGACATTGGGACATTGGGTACTGGGATATGGGGACATGGGGACACAGGACATGGGGACAGGGGACATTTGGGGACATTGGGATATGGGGACATGGGGACACGGGGACACAGCACACAGGGACAGGGGACATTGGGGACACAGGGACATTGGGATATGGGGACACGGGGACACGGGGACACAGGACACGGGGACAGGGGACATTTGGGGACACGGGGACAGGGGGACAGGGGACAGGGGGTGCCGGTGACGCACACGTGGCCGCGGCGCAGCCAGCGCAGGCGGGGGGCGGGGTGGGCGCTGCCGGCCCGGCAGGTGAGGAGCTGGAGCTGCCCCGGGCGCGGCTCGGGGGGCGCCGCCGCCACCCACACGGCCAGGGGGGGGACTGCGGCACCGCCACCGCCGTCACCCCCGCGCCCCGCGGCCACCGCCACCCCGCAGCCACCCCATAGCCACCACTACCCCATAGCCACCCGATAACCACCCCATAACCACCCCACAGCCACCACCACCCCACAACCACCCCATAACCACCCCATAACCACCCCATAACCACCCCACAGCGCCCCACAGCCGCCACCACCCCATAACCACCCCATAACCACCCGATAACCACCCCATAACCACCCCACAGCCCCCCACAACCACCACCACCCCATAACCACCCCATAACCACCCCATAACCACCACTACCCCATAACCACCCCACAGCCCCCCACAGCCAACACCACCCCATAACCACCCCATAACCACCCCATAACCACCACTACCCCATAACCACCCCACAGCCCCCCACAGCCACCACCACCCCACAACCACCCCATAACCACCCCACAACCACCCCATAACCACCACCACCCCATAACCACCCCAAAACCACCCCATAACTACCCCATAACCACCCCACAGCCCCCCACAACCACCACCACCCCATAACCACCCCATAGCCACCCCGCAGCGCCCCATAACCACCCCATAGCCCCCCACAACAACCACCACCCCACAAACACCCCATAGCCAACCCATAACCACCCTCACCCCATAACCACCCCATAACCACCCCACAGCCACCCCATAACCACCCTCAACCCATTATCACCCCACAACCACCCCATAGCCCCCCACAACCACCACCACCCCATAACCACCCCAAAACCACCCCATAGCCACCATCACCCCATAACCACCCCATAGCCACCCCATAGCCACCATTGCCCCATAACCACCCCATATCCTCCCCCAACCCCCCTGACAACCGCCCCACACCCCCCCCGGCCCCATAACCCCCTCCACCCCCACAACCAGCCCACCCCCACAACCCCCCTGATCCCATAACCCCCTGACCCTATAACCCCTGACCCTATAACCCCATAACCCCCGACCCCCTGACCCCCCAACCCCATAACCCCCCTGCCCACAGAGCACTCTCAGCCAGGTGGCTGCCCCCAGACCCCCCTCCCTGACCCCATAACCCCTGACCCCATAACCCCCTAAACCCCTAACCCCCTAACCCCATAACCCCCCCCATAACCCCTGACCCCATACCCCTGACCCAATAACCCCATAACCCCAAAACCCCCTAATGCCATAACCCCAAACCCCATAACCCCTGCCCCCATAACCCCACAACCCTATAATCCCATACCCCCTGACCCCATAACCCCTGACCCCATAACCCCATAACCCCACAACTCCCTGACCCCATAACCCCCGACCCCATAACCCCATAACCCCCTAACCCCCTAACCCAACCCCATAACCCCTGACTCCATAACCCCACAACCCCCTGCCCCCATAACCCCTGACCGCATAACCCCCGGACCCCATAACCCCACAATCCCATAACCCCATAACCCCTGCCCCATAACCCCCAACCCCATAACCCCATAACCCCTGCCTCATAACCCCCAACCCCATAACCCCACAACCCCATACCCCCGACCCCACAACCCCCCGACCCCATAACACCATAACCCTCGACCCCATAACCCCATAACCCCATAACCCCATAACCCCATAACCCCCGACCCCATAACCCCACAACCCCCTGACCCCCTAACCCCCCGCCCCTAGCCCCGCCCCCACTCACAGAGCACACGGAGCCGTGTGCCCGCCCCCCGCCCCCCCCAACCCCCTAACCCCATAACCCCCTGACCCCATAACCCCCTAACCTCCTGACCCCATAACCCCCTAACCCCACAACCCCCTGACCCCATAACCCCATAACCCCATAACCCCCTGACCCCTGACCCTATAACCCCTGACCCTATAACACCACAACCCCCTAACCCCGACCCCCTAACCCCACCCCACTCACAGAGCACGCGGAGCCGCGTGCCCGCCCCCCGCCCCCCCCAACCCCCTAACCCCTGACCCCATAACCCCCTAACCCCCTAACCCCTGACCCTATAACCCCATAACCCCATAACCCCCTAACCCCTGACCCTATAACCCCCTAACCCCTGACCCCATAACCCCACCCCACAGCCCCGCCCCACTCACAGAGCACGTGGAGCCGCGTGCCCGCCCCCCGCTCCCCCATAACCCCCTAACCCCATAACCCCTGACCCCATAACCCCATAACCCCCTGACCCCACAACCCCATAACCCCTGACCCTATAACCCCTGACCCCTGACCCCCCACCCCCTAACCCCGCCCCACTCACAGAGCACGCGGAGCCGCGTGCCCGCCCCCCGCCCCCCCATAACCCCATAACCCCCTGACCCCTGACCCCACAACCCCATAACCCCTGACCCCTGACCCCACAACCCCATAACCCCTGACCCCTGACCCCATAACCCCACCCCCTAACCCCGCCCCACTCACAGAGCACGCGGAGCCGCGTGCCCGCCCCCCGCCCCCCCGCGGCGCAGCGCAGCTCGGCCCCGTTGTCGCTGGGCGCCAGCGTCAGGCGCAGCTCGCGGGACACCACCGGGCCCCCCCCGGGGGGCGCCGCCTGCGGGGGGGGGTCCGGCAGCGGGCGGCCCTCCTGGGGGGGGGGGCGACATTTGGGGGGGGTGTCCCCAAAAGTTTGGGGTCGGGGGGGGATTTGGGGTCGGGGGGGGCAAAGTTTGGGGTCGGGGGGCCAAAGTTTGGGGTCCGTGGGGGGGAAATTTGGGGGTGGGAGCCACAAAATTTGGGTGGG